>NC_064631.1:67085411-67388441 GCF_023864275.1 Schistocerca cancellata | reverse complement strand
TGAATTCTGAAGGGAAACCATTATTAGGCGAATAGATTAAGTATTGATTTTTGTCATTGATTTCTTTTGTAATTGTCAGGGAATTGTTTCACTTTGTATTTAATTGAGAAGTATTTCAGTCTGTCTCAACAGTTTGATTAATTTGTAATGCCACTGAAGGCAGATTTACGTATGAGGCGATTGTTCAAAGAACTTCTAGCGCTTTGTTAATTGAATGAGAAAGAATCGTTTTCAGAATATAGTTTTTTAAAAAAAGGAATTACTTGTTTGGGTTATCATTTATCGAGTTTGGATTTGACCAAACCCTTTCTCTTGAATTATATGTAGTTGTAGTAAGCAGCAGCAGCAGCAGCAGCAGGAGCCGCCATACAGAACATGCATTGCACTCAGCATGAATAATCGTTTTTTTAAATGTTTTTGTTAACTAATGCAATGCTGAAGATCAAGCAGTGCCAGCAGAAAGACCAAGTAAGTTATCTGCTGCGCACAGGACCAATTAAAAAAAATAGAGTTTAGGCGATCTCTGTAATAGTAAAGTTAACAAGAGTACAAGCACGAGGTTCTCAGTAGAAAACACGAGATAGAGCTCGCGACTTTCAAGATTTGTGTTACAAACGTGACTTAAGGTTTACTTAATACGAAATAATTCAAAGGAAGACTCTCCAAAAGTCCATCGAAACAGGTATATCCATAGAAATACAGGGTAACGGTTATAACTGTAGATATTTCTACTGGGGTCTGAGGATGGTGTACTGAGAAATATCACACCAGTATTTGTGTCACCTGCAGACAATTAATTGTAGCTATTGCAAGTGGTATGTTTTTAGGTTAGGTAGTATCTCCAAGTGCATGAGCCATTACTGCTTATTTCCCCTGGGAAAAGTTCAGGTGATGAGGTATGGACATCTGCATGCAAAATAGTTACCCTATACCGACAGGTGTACTTAGTGAGGCAGTTATAACCCTGCAGAAAAGGGGTCTGAAAGTTTGTGATATTACTGTAGGAAGGCTGTTCGGTGCAAGGAAAAAGATGCCCGCATTTGTGTACACAGTAAGGTAACAGATGTAAAAATATGTCCACTTATACACGTCACACGTTGTATTTGCACCAGTATCAACCGCAATAAATGTTGCCGTTGGAATGTGTGCTCACTGCTGCTGTCTGTCTAGTGTGACGAACCTCAGTTTATAGCTTTATACACTTAACTGAAATTCAGACATAAATAAATTAACTGAACAGCACTGCTCCATCATAGATTACTTCCACTAACTGAAAGGTCGTGATTTGTTCAGTAGTAAAAATATGTGACAGAAGGTGCATATAGTAATTGAAACAAATATAAAATCATATCTATGTTAATTATTTTTTAAAATGTAATATTTCTGCGTGTGTGAAGGGGGGGGGGGGAGGGGCGGGACACATAAAATTGACTAACAGCATAAATTTTGTGTTTACTTTGCGTATACCGCCTGAATGTGAACACTACTTCGTGCTTCACAGTCGTTGGAGACAGTATCTCTTCTAATCCATGAGAAGATATTATACTGACACAATGCCATACTATCCCACTTCTACACTCCTGGAAATTGAAATAAGAACACGGTGAATTAATTGTCTCAGGAAGGGGAAACTTTATTGACACATTCCTGGGGTCAGATACATCACATGATCACACTGACAGAGCCACAGGCACATAGACACAGACAACAGAGCATGCACAATGTCGGCACTAGTACAGTGTATATCCACCTTTCGCAGCAATGCAGGCTGCTATTCTCCCATGGAGACGATCGTAGAGATGCTGGATGTAGTCCTGTGGAACGGCTTGCCATGCCATTTCCACCTGGCGCCTCAGTTGGACCAGCGTTCGTGCTGGACGTGCAGACCGCGTGAGACGACGCTTCATCCAGTCCCAAACATGCTCAATGGGGGACAGATCCGGAGATCTTGCTGGCCAGGGTGGTTGACTTACACCATCTAGAGCACGTTGGGTGGCACGGGATACATGCGGACGTGCATTGTCCTGCTGGAACAGCAAGTTCCCTTGCCGGTCTAGGAATGGTAGAACGATGGGTTCGATGACGGTTTGGATGTACCGTGCACTATTCAGTGTCCTCGACGATCACCAGTGGTGTACGGCCAGTGTATGAGATCGCTCCCCACACCATGATGCCGGGTGTTGGCCCTGTGTGCCTCGGTCGTATGCAGTCCTGATTGTGGCGCTCACCTGCACGGCGCCAAACACGCATACGACCATCATTGGCACCAAGGCAGAAGCGACTCTCATCGCTGAAGACGACACGTCTCTATTCGTCCCTCCATTCACGCCTGTCGCGACACCACTGGAGGCGGGCTGCACGATGTTGGGGCGTGAGCGGAAGACGGCCTAACGGTGTGCGGGACCGTAGCCCAGCTTCATGGAGACGGTTGCGAATGGTCCTCGCCGATACCCCAGGAGCAACAGTGTCCCTAATTTGCTGGGAAGTGGCGGTGCGGTCCCCTACGGCACTGCGTAGGATCCTACGGTCTTGGCGTGCATCCGTGCGTCGTTGCGGTCCGGTCCCAGGTCGACGGGCACGTGCACCTTCCGCCGACCACTGGCGACAACATCGATGTACTGTGGAGACCTCACGCCCCACGTGTTGAGCAATTCGGCGGTACGTCCACCCGGCCTCCCGCATGCCCACTATACGCCCTCGCTCAAAGTCCGTCAACTGCACATACGGTTCACGTCCACGCTGTCGCGGCATGCTACCAGTGTTAAAGACTGCGATGGAGCTCCGTATGCCACGGCAAACTGGCTGACATCGACGGCGGCGGTGCACAAATGCTGCGCAGCTAGCGCCATTCGACGGCCAACACCGCGGTTCCTGGTGTGTCCGCGGTGCCGTGCGTGTGATCATTGCTTGTACAGCCCTCTCGCAGTGTCCGGAGCAAGTATGGTGGGTCTGACACACCGGTGTCAATGTGTTCTTTTTTCCATTTCCAGGAGTGTATATGTCTGCGAGCAGCTGACACATTCGTCTTTGTACTGGAAGGAGGAGTTCCCTCCCATGGGCTTCATCACTATGGACTTTTTGCTTTGTTGTAACACGAAACCATAGCAGGAAATGTGGAGGCGCTTACCGGTAGAGTCCAAGGCGTCTGTTTCAATGCTGAACAGGTAATTAGAAACATTCAAAAGAGTGCCTAAAATATAATAATTTCCCAGTTTCGCAGTTATTCATCTCTTTCCGAAAGTACTACTACAATTTCTGATTTGTTCACTTAGACAAATGATTTATTTTTATCTTATAGAGATGCTTTTTTGCAGTTCCAAGAAAAATACTGTATCCAGGAATAAATACATCAGATTCAAATGGAGACAACTTTGTTATTTAAGTAAATTTACGTCTTTATCATTCCTACAAACTAGAAAATCATGATTTTCCATAGAGTGCAGGAAAATATTATGTTCTGTTGTAATGCAAGACTTTCGTCACTTACAGTCGTTGCTATGATCTTCATTTACTTCTTTAAGCTGCAAATAATTTACTGAATAGAAAACTAATTATTCACTTCCCAATGTTAGTACCCTATCTCAAAGCTCTCAGTTTAACACACACTAACAAGCACATAACTATCGTAGATACGACATTATAGTGACTGTGTTATCCCGAATTACGATGCAAAGTTATTTAGGAAAAGCCTTCATCTCCAACGGAACAGGCATTGTGGCGACTACAGTCGTTATGAAACGCATGGAATTTCTTCGCTGTTGAGAATATGGACAACCATCAGCCGTATAATGGAACAACACTATGAAAATTCATCTCGGACTGGCACTCGAATCTTGATTCCCCGTCTATCGCCAGCGGTCGCCTCAAGTAGTGGGGCTACAAAGATGCCACCCCACATTCCATTGTTGCCAAATTTATTCAAGATGGCCGTGATTACATCATACAAGATGGCGTCATGTAGACTTGGCAACAGCAAATGACATCATTCAGGATTGCGGATTATGGCAGGAAGTTTGAATTTTCGTGGGAAGATCGGTCAATTTGGCTACCTCCACTACCCTAACCCTCCAGAAAAAAATGGCGGGAAATTCCAACAACAGCAGGATAATGCGTCACAACACGAAATTGGCGGAAAATAGACCAACTAACCTCCAGCACCCTAGAAAATGGTAGTAAGTTCGAATTCCACCAGAATAATGCACCACACCCATCTCTACTAAGCAAAGGAAATTGCATGAAAATAGCTCACTTGGCCTACTTCCACTAACCTAAGTTACCCGACCACCACCTCTTCCTGCAAACTGGCACCAACTTTTAATTTTTGCGGTAAACAAATTTCAATTCCCATATGTCTACTAAGCTAACAAAAATGGTGCGAAAGAAAAGACACTTTACTAACCTCATTCACCAGATTGCCACCACCTCCTAAGGATTTATGGGAAAAGGACTTGGACATAAGACATTATTTAAACAATTCCATGCAGGTGTCTTCACCACAAGGTCAAGACTCCAACTGACTTAATACACATCGCCACCACCAGAGGATGCTCTCATCTGTGATGTAATCCAAGATTGTGACATCCAGTGTATTCACCAGGAGGTCTCGACTCCAACTGACTTAGTACATATCGTTGACACCAGAGACCGCCACCATGACGATATCCAAGATGGCGACCTTGAGGTCAATCAAGATGGCTGCACCCAATGTATCCACTACATGGTGTAAGATTGTACACTTGGACTACCTGCACTAACCTAACCCCTTCCCCAAGAAAAATGGCGGGAAGTTCAAATTCCAGCACCATAATGGCGGAAAAACTGGACTTGTCTTTATCATTATTTAAACACTATCACGCAGGTGTGTTTGCCACGAGGTTAGTACACGTAACCACCAGCTTAGTACACATAGCCACCAGCAGAGGACGTCATTCAAGATGTCGGATTTTGGCGTGAAGTTTGAATTTTGGTGTGAAGATAGATCACTTGGGCTACCCCCAATAACCTAATCCTCCAGAAAAAAATTGGCGCGAAATCCAAATTCAAACAGGATAATGTGTCGCACCTAAAAAAATTGGCCAATTGGGCTATGTTCACTAACTTAACCCTCAATAAAAAAAGTTCGAAATCCAACATGATAATCGGTCATACCTACGAAAAAATGGTCTAAAGTAGGCCAATTGGATCACATCCACTAACCTAAGTCCACCTCATCCTCTGAATTCTCGCAAAGTTTGAATTTTGTTGGTCACTTATGTTTTGCTGCTAAGCTATGAAAATCGTGTCAAATAAAGTACACTTGTACTAAACTAAGTCACCTACTGTCGTTTGGCGGGAAAAGGGCTCAAGTCTTTATTTCAACCAGTACAGTCATCACTTATGGTCCAACAGACTTAGTACACATCTTCGAGATTGCAATACCCACTGCACTCGCCACTAGGTCCAGACTCCAACTGACTTAGTTCAAATCGTCGCCAGCAGAGGAGGCTAGCCCTGTCACTACCGGTCAGCAGTAGCCTGCACGCGCATCACTGGTGCTGTGGCCGCTCACATCACAGCCCTCGGTTGGGTGGTGCCAAAGCTGTTTTTCTGGACAGTGGAATCTGCTCTGAAATCACACAACCACCAGTCAACCACGTGGCTTGCTGGACAAAGAACTCTTTTGGAAAGTTATCTCATCACGCAAATCTCATTATTCAACCCACATGGCTGAATTACCTAAACCAAGTCCACCATTAAAACACACATACCTATGCGTGGGCCATCACTCGTGCCAAGCTACCTACCTCCGCAAGTCAATCTAAGGCAAAGTTCCCAACTCAAATCACTATCTAGAAAAAAATAACAACTCGTATAGGTAAGAAAAGGTATTCACAATACTTTCAACTATCATGTTTCAACTACTTTTTAATGTCCAGACCGCCATCTCTTTACTGAAAACGGCGCCGAGTTTGAATTCTGCCACTAAAGAAAGGTCATTTGCCCTTTCGCTACCAACCTAAGAAAATTGGGGGAAAGAAGTCACACTTCTACTAACCTCAGCCACCTGACTACCACCTGTTCCTAAGAACTGGCGCTGAGTTTGAATTGTGGCCGTAAGGTCACTTGAGCTTCCGCCACCAACCTAAGCCTCCTGGATGCAACCTCTTGTTAGGGGTTTCTGATAAAAGAACTCAGCCTGCACTAGGCCCATGGATGGAGGAACGAATGTACTTTATTTTGGGATGGAGTATATGTACCCCAGAACACACGCACTGACATGTCCCACAGCATACTGACCTGCAAACCACTCCTACACAACTCATATATATTGTGCTACACACATGCTTGCTGAGTGTAAACTGTCAAAAATAACGCATCGTGCCACCTACAGACATGCGAACCTCTCGTAAATATTGCTAAACATTTACGTCCAAATAGCCAAACAACGTTGTAATTTAGAGACAGCAAAGGACTTGGAAGAGCAGTTGAACGGAATGGACAGTGTCTTGAAAGGAGGATATAAGATGAATATCAACAAAAGCAAAATGAGGATTATGGAATTTAGTCGAATTAAATCGGGTGATACTGAGGGAATTAGATTAGGGAATGAGACACTTAAAGTAGTAAAGGAGTTTTGCTGTTTGGGGAACAAAATAACTGATGATGGTCGAAGTAGAGTGGATATAAAATGTAGACTGGCAATGCCAAGGAAAGCGTTTCTGAAGAAGAGAAAGTTGTTAACATCGAGTATAGATTTAAGTGTTAGGAAGTCACTTCTGAAAGTATTTGTATGGAGTGTAGCCATGAATGGAACTGAAACAAGGACGATAAATAGTTTGGACAAGAAAGAAGCTTCCGAAATGTGGTGCTACAGAAAAATGCTGTAGATTAGATGGGTAGATCACATAACTAATGTGGAGGTATTGAATAGAATTGGGGAGAAGAGGAGTTCGTGGCACAACATGACAAGAAGAAGGGACCGGTTCGTAAGACATGTTCTGAGGCATCAAGGGATCACAAATTTAGCATTGGAGCTCAGCATGGAGGGTAAAAATAATAGAGGGAGACCAAGAGATGAATACACTAAGCAGATTCAAAAAGGATGTAGGTTGCAGTAAGTCCTGGGAGATGAAAAAGCTTGCACAGGATAGAGTAGCATGGAGAGCTGCATGAAACCAGTCTCAGGACTGAAGATTACAGCAACAACAACAACAGCCAAAAAATTCTAAATTTTCTGAAATAATCTCAGTACAGACCTGTAAATTGTTCCAAAATAATACAGCACGGTGATATGTAGACATACTAAGTACTCGTAAACTGTTCAAATAACCCAATTCACCTCCTACAGACCAGCTCCCAGAATAATGCAATCAACAGGCGCAAGCACAGTCCACCAACCACTGTCCTTTAGAGTACACCAGAGGTAGCGATAAGTGACGCGTCACTCAGATGTCAATCTGCACATACACGCTGCTTGACTACTGCAAGCGTGAGATGGAGGCATCCCCATTCATACATAACACCTGAGAAATTCTTATCCAAATACGTGTTCACTTATGCACATGTGCTGACGTGATCAGGCGGGGGCACAATCGTGAGCTGCAGCCGAACGCAGGCCAAAATTATATGTAAGCGCAATTAATGATTGGGTGTTTATTTACACAGCACGCAAAGCTGGCCACGTTCGGTGTTCCTCTATACCCTCACTTCGACTGTGGTCTGGCAAAGATGCTTCGGAATTCCGTTCCGGGCTAGCTGCGGTGGTCGTGCAGTTCTAGGCGTTCAGTGGTGGTGGCGGTGGTTAGTGTTTAACGGCCCGTCGACAACGAGGTCATTAGAGACGGAGCTCGGGTTAGGGAAGGATTGGGAAGGAAATCGGCCGTGCCCTCTCAAAGGAACCATCCCAGCATTTGCCTGAAACGATTTAGGGAAATCACGTAAAACCTAAATCAGGATGGCCGGAGACGGGATTGAACCGTCGTCCTCCCGAATGCGAGTTCAGTGTGCTATCTAGGCGTTCAGTCCGGAACCGCGAAACTGCTACGGTCGTAGGTTCGAATCCTGCCTCAGGCATGGATGTGTGTGATGTCCTTAGGTTAGTTAGGTTTAAGCGGTTCTAAGTTCTAGGGGACTGATGACCTCAGATGTTAAGTCCCATAGTGATGACAGCCATTTGAACCATTTCAACCAATTCCGTTCCACAATAGCAAAAGCTGCTTGCTCCTTAGCGATTCTAACGGACCCTACGTCACGTTTGACTGCCGCTTCACCGCGCTTAGCTACATACCATGCCAAACACATTTAGCAACGTTATCAATCTTAACTCGCATTGCTATCAGTCGAATTGCTAACGCCTTCGCTATCGAAGCAACATCCACCTTCTCTTTGTGGGGTTCTCTCTCGTCATTTTGCAAAGATTGCTAAGTTGCACCGATAGGTCCCTGAATCTATACACCACCAAACTGTTCTTTCTTTCTACAGACGCCACACTCAGTGGTTTAGATGGGAGGGAATAACGCTCTTCTCCAAGTTACACTGGATCACGAAAGTTGCCCGGCACATACTAAGTATTGGTTCGCTATTCGTTCGTCTAGAAGATGGTAAAGTAATGCGGTGAAATTGAGGAAGTACTTTGCTATCTTCTGGTTCGCACCGAACCATTTGTATATCGGTCCAAATATGCTGCAACAGGAGGAATCCCGGAAAACGTGGACATTGAAACGAAGGGAATAAGGGAGACAGTCATTTTTTTTCCCATTGAGGGTGAATTACACTGCACGTCTGTTGAGACACCAGTCATTCCAGATGCATCAGTCACGTGACATAGCCTGCGCTCTACTCGTACATAACTATGTGTTCCGTATGTGTTATAAAGCACTGTCTACTTGCGATCGTCAACCGTAAACCTGTCGTGAGGACTTCCATCTGAAGTGTGAAAAAACTCGACACACTCCTCTAAAGGAGCTTTGATTTATGCAGTCGCCTCTGTGTGTACACATTTGCAAGTCTGATGCACTGTTTACAGAGTTTCTGACGGGATGACATGTAATTTTCACATGTCGGAAGCTGGTGCTATGCGTTCATCTGTTTCCTTGTAGGAAGTATCCCCCGCTACTAACTGTCATTTTATTTAGGCCTTATGCAAGCATAGTATTATTTCTGGGTCGTGATTTAATGTGAACAGTGGACACTATACGTCTGCGCAAAGCTATATTGCGCTTGTATCACAAAAAGTAAATGTTTTACCATTTGATAACATAGTTCAGCGTAGAGAGACTGTGAAGAAGGGTGTACGTCCGATGGGCTGGAAAGGTGTACCATCTAACATTATAGCCCGTTTTTAAGTGCAGAATGTTGTAGTCTTAGAAGTGTGTTTGTTTATGTTCTCTATCTTACCAATACCTTCCATGTACAGATCCTAGACTCTAGAACAATAATATAGAGTTGATAGTTTCGTTGATTTAGGTAAAAATGTATCCAATTCAATTCGTCTCGAACTCCATCGCATACAGAAATAATTCTTTTCTTGTTCTTCTTAACTGTATGCTATTACGTTACAACACTTTGAAATCTGTTTCTGTACATCGATAAGGAGTGCTAAGCTCCTCAACATGGTCACATCTCGAGAAATCTCCTGCACTTGGATGGGATGGGACTTGGAAAGCTATATTCATCCACGAGACGTGGAGTGTAGCACTCTTCTTCTGTTCGCTTGGAGATTAATTCTCTCTAATGGTGTTGCAGGGTGTGTTGGTCAATGACTGTGTGAGGTTGGTCTTTCACCCTAAGACGGTGAGAATGGTCTGTGACTCCCATATGCTGAGAGAGAGACAGTAAATTAAAGACTATGCTCGAGGTGATAGGCATATGTAGAGTGCTGTCTCGTATACTTTGATTCTTTGATCATGTATGTGTTTGAGAATAACAATGAATGGATGCACTGTACAGTAATGTATCCACGTTCGCAATCACACTCGCAAAGTGATGTAAAAGGGGCGGTTTAGCTCTGACACTAAAATAGGGGGTCATGCTGTCACATCAATGGTCGGTGTCGAAATTAGTGTAAAAATATTAAAATTGTTCACACCATCAACTATGATGCTTATTATTAGAGTATATCGAGTGTGTCTGCTCCATCCCATCCACTAACATGCAGTTGGTTACAAAATAATGACTGAGAGACATTGCTTGTTTGAGTTAGAGGGAGAGTTTTGGCGGCTGGACTATACTTTCTTAGGTGGTTAGCACCAGAACAGTGATTGTGTACATGTGTGCAAAATTACGAATGAGTCGAAACGGAATGTGGAGTTATCAGCTATTCTGTCAGTGTGAAAGACGAGTGTAAATGTAGAGCTCGTGCATCACACTCGGACTCTAATTTGTAGACTCGACACAACGCGAGCAAACTCTTCCGGTTTCCTCATGTTGTAGCTGTCTTTTATTTAAAATCATCCTATGTGTGGCGTGTTATGGTATCAGCCATAAGAACATGATTTACATCATGCAACGTCTAGTTTCCTGCGAAAGCCCATGGATCAGAACTTCTTAATGTCAGTTTAGAACCTGGCGCTGGCTCGAAGGCGTGGCAGAATAAAGAAATGTGTGGCCGTGTACAAGGTATGTTAGAAAACATTGCTTCAAACAACTGAACAGGACCAAAGAGAGCCTTTCTAGCGATTTACAGTATAGTACGTGGGATACTATCATTCTCCTAAAGTAGAGGTGATGAAGTTTTAAACAACCATCTGTAGTGTATCAATACGTGTGTATTTAATACAGGGTGTTTCAAAAATGACCGGTATATTTGAAACGGCAATAAAAACTAAACGAGCAGCGATAGAAATACACCGTTTGTTGCAATATGCTTGGGACAACAGTACATTTTCAGGCGGACAAACTTTCGAAATTACAGTAGTTACAATTTTCAACAACAGATGGCGCTGCAAGTGATGTGAAAGATATAGAAGACAACGCAGTCTGTGGGTGCGCCATTCTGCACGTCGTCTTTCTGCTGTAAGCGTGTGCTGTTCACAGCGTGCAAGTGTGCTGTAGACAACATGGTTTATTCCTTAGAACAGAGGATTTTTCTGGTATTGGAATTCCACCGCCTAGAACACAGTGTTGTTGCAACAAGACGAAGTTTTCAACGGAGGTTTAATGTAACCAAAGGACCGAAAAGCGATATAATAAAGGATCTGTTTGAAAAATTTCAACGGCTGGGAACGTGACGGATGAACGTGCTGGAAAGGTAGGGCGACCGCGTACGGCAACCACAGAGGGCAACGCGCAGCTAGTGCAGCAGGTGATCCAACAGCTGCCTCGGGTTTCCGTTCGCCGTGTTGCAGCTGCGGTCCAAATGACGCCAACGTCCACGTATCGTCTCATGCGCCAGAGTTTACACCTCTATCCCTACAAAATTGAAACGCGGCAACCCTTCAGCGCCGCTACCATTGCTGCACAAGAGACATTCGCTAACGATATAGTGCACAGGATTGATGACGGCGATATGCATGTGGGCAGCATTTGGTTTACTGACGAAGCTTATTTTTACCTGGACGGCTTCGTCAATAAACAGAACTGGCGCATATGGGGAACCGAAAAGCCCCATGTTGCAAGTCCCATTGTCCCTGCATCCTCAAAAAGTACTGGTCTGGGCCGCCATTTCTTCCAAAGGAATCATTGGCCCATTTTTCAGATCCGAAACGATTACTGCATCACGCTATCTGGACATTCTTCGTGAATTTGTGGCGGTACAAACTGCCTTAGACGACACTGCGAACACCTCGTGGTTTATGCAACATGGTGCCCGGCCACATCACACGGCCGACGTCTTTAATTTCCTGAATGAATATTTCGATGATCGTGTGATTGCTTTGGGCTATCCGAAACATACAGGAGGCGGCGTGGATTGGCCTCCCTATTCGCCAGACATGAACCCCTGTGACTTCTTTCTGTGGGGACACTTGAAAGACCAGGTGTACCGCCAGAATCCAGAAACAATTGAACAGCTGAAGCAATACATCTCATCTGCATGTGAAGCCATTCCGCCAGACACGTTGTCAAAGGTTTCGGGTAATTTCATTCAGAGACTACGCCATATTATTGCTACGCATGGTGGATATGTGGAAAATATCGTACTATAGAGTTTCCCAGACCGCAGCGCCATCTGTTGTTGAAAATTGTAACTACTGTAATTTCGAAAGTTTGTCTGCCTGAAAATGTACTGTTGTCCCAAGCATATTGCAACAAACGGTGTATTTCTATCGCTGCTCGTTTAGTTTTTATTGCCGTTTCAAATATACCGGTCATTTTTGAAACACCTTGTAGGTTTGCTCCGCACAGGGCGCAGTAGCAGCAGCAGTTTGACTGGTAAATTCAGTGAGGAACGAAGTATGCCGTTAGGAATGCCTGGAGGGCAGCACGCTGTGCTATTCTGGGAAGCCTTGCGAAATATCTCTCTATCTCCTTCCCTCTCTCTGCCTCTCTCTCTCTCTCTCTCAGCGCTGGAATCCCAATGCAACTTTGCGTCATCGCGCGAGTAATGGCGTCTATGCGAGTTTTATATCAGATGAAGTTATTTGTGCTTCCATTGCTGTAAATTTTTGTCTGCAGTGTGTGTGGGGTTGGGGGGGGGGGGGGGGTGGTAGAGAATAAGGACGATGGACGATGGCATGTTGGGCTAGAATAAGAACGATGGACGATGGCATGTTGGGCTTATAGATTTGAATGGATGTGGATCTGTAGTACTCGTATGTAGTTTGGTAACGCATCACTATACGCGCATTTCCGCCGAATGGGCAAAACACGGTCCTATCGCAGTAACTCAGTTCGCTCTGTTTCTAGATGGATTGCAGAAGGGGTTGGATATGGCTTTGTCTGACCTTTGCTCAGTTGCGACTTGAAATGGGATGATCACATGTGCAAAGCTGTAGAAATGGAAGCAGTTGCAAGATGTGTAGGGACTAACAACGACTATGTTGGATTTTTACTATAAAAATAGGTTCGAGTAAGTTCACTCGTTTCGGGATATGATTCACTTGTCGTTGTGATCCTTCTCAGTGAGTCATCGCTTTTAACTCAGTGGATATATTACCGAACCTCTGACATGGTATCGAGACAGAATACGTTACACATACTGGATAAATATCTAGCAGCGTGAGCGAGATGCAAATACCGGTCACATACCGCGTTCCTTAGTAGAATGACTTTCAAAATTCACCAATTTTATCACGAGGATGCATCGTTTGCTACGTCTTAGTCTGATAATACACATTCCTACGATTACCGGCTCTGTGTTTGTCTGGACAATAAACAACCTCTTTCAGAGGTAATGTTGTACCTAGATTTATAAAGTAAGTATATAACTTTTAATATGGATACTAGTGCACACCTGTAGAACGAGGTGCGCTTGTGAAAGTAACATGTAGTAGTTGTCGGGATTGGGTTTTTTTTTGTTTACCATGTGCTCGATTAAGGCTGTGACATTGTGGTATGACTCGCAGGATGAACGTAAGAGACATGCACACACATCGTTGATTTTCGGTCAGTATTATTTGGTGTTGTATGCATCCAGTTATTGAGTAGGTAATATTATATTTAGTATTAGTTCCGGGTGTGTGATATGTTCGCATTTGCGCATCAGGTTTATAAAGTATATCTGTTTGTGTGAAGGAATGTCTATGTGCTGTTGTAGGGAGGGTATGGATTTGACTTGGGGTACTGTAATAGCGAAGGGAAGAGTATGTCAAGTCATAAGAATGGTAGTGATATTTCTATTTCAAGAGCCACTGCCGACAGCAGGGTGTATTTCCAATACTTCGGTCATTGCCAAATACACTTCAGTTGAGACCGCGATCGTAAGATTTAATTGTAAGTATAATGACAGAAGATATATGTGAGGGGTTTGCTGGAATGTGTCGGTGTATGCAAAGTCTGTGGTGGTACTGATTCGAGTTCTCCTGTTAATGGTAGCAGTCTTCCGAATGCAGAGACTTGTTGGAATGTAGGAATGTATATTAGTTAACTTTACCATCTTCTAGACTAACGAATAGCGAACTAATACTTAGTATGTGCTGGGCGGCTTTCGTGATCAAGTGTAACTTGGAGAAGAGCGTTATTCCCTCCCATCTAAATTGTTCAGTCTACTGCTTCTGGACATTTGGTGTCTTTATTTAGTTGAGTGAAGATCGAGTGTGGTGTGTTGGACACACGTTTCCCTGTTATCTAGACGTGAGAAAGACCATAGTTGGTTGTAAAGAATATTGGTCATCTCGAATCAGTTAGATGATCGTCTTCGGTATTCGAGAGTGCGAATATCAATTTACTCTACTTATTTCTAGTTAGTCAATGGTTTACAGCACGCAGCACCTCGCTAAAATTTGGTGGTTGTGGAGAAATAATTTACAGTGTATATGTTGGGCATTGTGTTCCGTTAGCGATTAGGAAGCTAGTTCTGTGTTCTTGATATCGAGAAGTACAGCGAAAATTGACGGTACTCGGTGATCTATCCCCTGGTTGGAGATCTGTTTCAAGGTCCACTATTCTTGGAAGTATCGTTTGTATTTGATGACCTGTACACAACTTTGCGATGTTTTGTTATCTGTGAAAAATGGTGATCAGTGTAAAATAGTTTATTACCACTGAGTGTAGCGTCTGTAGAAAGAACGAACAGGTTGAGGGTGTATAGATTGAGGGAACTGTCGGTGAAATTTAGCAATCTTTGCAAAATAACGAGAGAGCCTCGGAAAGAAAAGGTGGATGATGCTTCGATAGTGACGGCGTTAGTAATTCGACTGATAAATTCGATAAGAGCTAATGAGAATGCTCGCCTGATTGCGGTGGTATATAGGAGCGGTGAGAGCACTAGCATATGTTTCGAGCCCGAAGACTATGTCCGGGATGAAGATTGGATTAGGCGATATTTTGGTAAAGAGGCTCTGTTAGGACAGGAATTTTGGAGCATACAAGCTGAGACAATAAGAAAGCAAGCATTAACGATTTCTGGGGGGCTATGGAATTTAGTAGAGTTAGAGTTGGTTAGTATTTTAGATAGCAATGTGAGTTAAGATTGATAACGTTGCTACATGCGTTTGTGATGGTAGGTAGCTAAGCGAGGTGAAGCGTGAGTCAGACGTGACGTAGGGTCCATTAGAATCGCTAAGGAGAAAGCAGCTCCTGGTATTGTGGAACGGAATTCTGCAGCGTCTTCGCCGGACCGCAGTTAGAGTGAGGTTATAAAGGAATGCCGATCGCGGGCGGCACTGCTTGGCGTGCGCTCTGTGTAAATAAACTCCTGGTCATTAACGGTGCGTACATACGACTTTGGCCTGCGTTCCACTGAAGCTCACGATTGTGCTCCCACCCGATCACGTCAGCACGTGTGTGTAGGTGAACACATATTTGGATAGGAATTTTGTTTTTGACGGTTTATTTTTGACGGCTTACAATTAGCAAGTGTGTGTGTAGAGCATTACAAATGAGTTATGTAGGAGTGGTTTGCATGTCTGTATGCTGTGGGACATGTCAGTGCGTGTGTTCTGTGATACATATACTCCATCCCTTAATAAAGTACATTCGTTCCCCCATCCATAGGCCTAATGCAGGCTGAGTTCTTTTACCAGAACCCGTAGGCAGAGGTAGCGTCCTGGAGGCTTAGGTTAGTGGTGGTGAGCTGCGTTTGCAACAATTCTCTTAGGTTGGTGGTGGAAGCGCAAGTGACCTTTCTTTACTGCCAGAATTCAAACTCGGCTCCGGTTCCTAGGAAGTCGTGGCGGTCGGGTGGCTGAGGTAAGTACATGTGTGCTTTCTTTCCCCCAATTTCCTTAGGTTGGTAGCGAAAGCACAAGTGACCTGTCCTTACTGGCAGAATTCAAACGCGGCGAGAGTCCCTGGAAAGAGGTGGCGGTCTGGACATTGAAAAGTAGTTGAAAATAGATAGTAAAAAGTATTGTGAATACCTTTTCTTGCCTATATGAGTTGTAATTCCTTTTTCTAGATAGTAATTTGAGTTGGGATCTTTGTGTTAGATTGACTTGAGGATGTAGGTAGTTTGGCGCGAGCAATGGCTCACGCATATTCGCATGTATTTTTGTGGCGATCTTGGATTAGGCAATCAGGCCATGAAAGTTGAATAATAAGACTTGTGTGATCAGTTAACTTAGCGAGAGCGTTCAATGTCGAGCAAGCCACGTGTTGGACCGGCGGTTGTGTGACGTCAGGACAGATTCCACTGTCCAGCAAAACAATTTTGGCGCCATTCGATCGAGGGCTATGACGTGAGCGGCTGTTGGACAAGTGGCGCGCGCTGGTGCAAGGGGTAGCCTCCTCTGCTGGTGACGATTTGAACTAAATCAGTTGGAGTCTGGACCTAGTAGCGAGCGCACTGGGTGTTGCCATCTCGAAGATGTGTACTAAGTCCGTTGGAGCATAAGCGATGACAGTACTGCTTGAAATAAAGACTTGAGTCCTTTTCCCGTCAGTCGACAGAAGGTGACTTAGTTTAGTACAAGTGTACTTTATTTGACACGATTTTCATAGCCTAGCAGCGAAAACATAAGTGACCAACAAAATTCAAACTTGGCGAGAATTCAGAGGATGAGGTGGACTTAGTGGGTGTGACCCAATTGGCCTACTTCACACCATTTTTTCGTAGGTGTGACCGATTATTGTGTTGGAATTCAAACTTGTGGCCATTTTTTTATGGAGGTTACGTTAGGTGGACGTAGCCCAATTGGCCTATTTTTTTAGGTGCAAAACATTATCCTGTTGCAATTTGAATTTCGTGTCAACTATTTTCTGGAGGGTTAGGTTCGTGGAGGTACCCAGTTGACCTATCTTCCCGCTAAAATTCAAACTTCATGCCAAAATCCGACATCTTGAATGACATTCTCCACTGGTGGCTATGTCTACTAAGCCAGTTGGACTTTGGTCCTTATGGCGAACTCACCTACATGATATCGTTTAAATAATAATAAAGACAAGTCCGATTTTCCCGCCATTATCATGCTGGAATTTGAATTTCTCGCAATTTTTCTTGGGGAGGGGGTTAGGTTAGTGGAGATAGTCCAAGCGTACAATCTTACACCATGTAGTGTGGGTGCAGCCATCTTGAGTGACGTCATGGTCGCCATCTTGGATGTCGTCATGGAGGCGCTCTCTGGTGTCAACGATAAGTACTAAGTCAATTGGAGTCCAGACACTGTGGTGAATACTCTGGGTGTCGCAATCTCTGGTGGTGGCGATATGTACTAAGTCAGTTGGAGTCCTGACCTTGTGGTGAAAACACCAGCATGGGATTGGTAAAATAAATTCTTATGTCCAAGTCCTTTTCCCACGAATCCTTTGGAGTTGGTGGCAGTCTGGCGAATGAGGCTAGTGAAGTGTCTTTTCTTTCACGCCATTTTTGTTAACTTAGTAGACATATGGGAATTGAATTTTGCTTACCGCAAAAATTAAACGTTAGTGCCAATTCGTAGGAAGAGGTTGTGGTTGGGTGACTTAGGTTAGTGGAGGTAGGCCAAGTGAGCTGTTTTCGTGCGATTTTCTTTGCTTAGTAGAGATAAGAGCGGTGTGGTGCATTATTCTGGTGGAATTTGAACTTGCCACCATTTTCTAGGGTTTGGGGGTTAGGTTAGTGCACATAGCCCTGCTGGTCTATTTTCCCGCCATTATCCTGCTGGAATTTGAATTTCCTACCAATTTTTTTCTTTATGGAGGTAGCCAAATTGACCCATCCTCCCGGCAAAATTCAAACTTCCCGCCAATATCCGACATCTTGGGTGACATCATGCACTGTTGTTAAGTTTACCTGACGCCATCTTGGATGACGTCATGGCTGCTAAATTTTGCACCAACGGAAAGTGGGGTGACATTGGTGTAACCCCACTACTGCCTTACTATTTGGCTATCTGTAGTGTCGCGGAATAGTAAAGAGTTGGAAACCTGGAATATTGTCAAAGTGTCGTTGCCTATGCCGAGAGCCAGAGGATTGCACATATATCGGAATGTGTCGTCACGCAGGGGCAATGGCCAGGTTACACACAACAGGCGAGAGAGAGTTGCTTAGCACGCGGGTTTGTGTTAGACGGAGACTTTCGTAGAGTGCTGAGTGGTGTAGTGGTAAGTGCACGAGGCGATTTTTGTTAATAACTATAGATGCTCGTTCTTTGTTGGGAGTGCACTTTGTGAGACCTGCGGAAACAGCAGATTTATCTGAGTTTAAGGGAGACAGTTGTGGAACGTACTTGGTACAAGTCAGATGTGCTGTGTGTAATTTAACGGGGGCATGGAGAGCCATGCACGAAGTTTGTACCAGTAGAATGTTCAATTTATAAACGGTTTGGTCACGCAGCGCACAATTGTAGAGTGTCGCTGGGCAATAACCAGGCGGAAGGATTAATTTTGTTTAGTAGTGCATTGTGAGTCTTGTTTGTCTTCATGTCTGTAGTGCTCAACAGTGTCAAAGGAGTTGAGTAGCTAGTGTAGTTATTGTTCTAAGGAGTAAATTCAGTATAGAGTAAGTTGTTGGTGTGAAACTTACTGGCAGATTAAAACTGTGTGCCGGACCGAGACTCGAACTCGGGACCTTTGCCTTTCGCGGGCAAGTGCTCTACCAACTGAGCTACCCAAGCATGACTCACGCCCCGTCCTCACAGCTTTACTTCTGCCAGTACCTCGTCACCTACCTTCCAAACTTTACAGAAGCTTGATTCGCAGGAGAGCTTCTGTAAAGTTTGGAAGGTAGGAAACGAGGTACTGGCAGAAGTAAAGCTGTGAGGACGGGGCGTGAGTCGTGCTTGGGTAGCTCAGTTGGTAGAGCACTTGCCCGCGAAAGGCAAAGGTCCCGAGTTCGAGTCTCGGTCCGGCAAACAGTTTTAATTTGCCAGGAAGTTTCATATCAGCGCACACTCCGCTGCAGAGTGAAAATCTCATTCAAGTTGTTGGTAATTCGCACAAATCATGCCGGAAACAAGATCAGTTAGTACTGAAGTGAGTATAGCTCCTCTGACGGAGAAAGTCTCAAATTTGTTAGAAGAGAATGCGCAGCATAAGTTACGTCATGTAGAGTTAATGACACAAATGGAGGCCTTGCGTTCGGTGCAAGAGTCGCAAATGGGTTCAAGTGAGTGGCAAGTCGATAGCAATGTCCAACCTTGCAATGTATCCTTCAGTAGGTAACCTGATCACGCCTTTCTCGGGTAAAGCAACAGAGGATGTCACAGCGTTGATTAACGATGTTTTGGCAACAGCTGCAATGAGCAATTGGTCGAACGTAACTACGTTACGTATGGCAAATTTGCGACTTGCAGGGGAAGCCAAGACGTTTGTGATGTACCAAGAGACGCTTAGTAAGGCGAGCACGATTGAAGAATTGGCAGATGGGTTACACCAAATATATCGTAAGCAGAATAGTGCAAGATTTTTTAGGGAGAAGTTAGCTAATTTGACACAAAAGGTCAATGAGACAGTGGGGTCTTTTTCAGAAAGGATACGGAAAATTAATTCGCAGACCTATGAATTATCGGGTAATCCTGATGCGGATCGTGTATTACTAGGAGAGGCAGAGAACAGAGCCTTCGATATATTCCTCAGGGGAATTCCTGCAGAATTTTCTCGTAGGGTTAGAATGGAGAATCCTGGGGATTTAGCAGCAGCGCTGCGTATTGCAACGCATCTGCAGGAGATAGACATTGTAACAAGGGTTCGCAACGATAAACGTATCTTTGCGTCGGAGAGGAATTGTTACCGTTGTGGGAGGAAAGGTCACGTGATGGCTCAATGCAGACAGCCGCAGTGCTATGATTGTAAACGCTACGGCCACAAGGCGAATGAGTGTCGTAGTAAGCAGAATGGTAACGGGAATAAATAGGAAAAAGCGTTAAACGGGAACGGGAGTGTTTCGTCCGTCGGAAGACATTCCCGGTAAGCAGAAGTACGGTGAAAATTAGTACAGAGACGGATTGTGGCTTGATGGGTGTTGCAAGGAATAACAGATGTAAGTTTTTGATTGATACAGGGGCACATGTATCTGTTGCTAGTCTAGACCTCGTGGGTAGGAGAAGACTAGGTACTCCTAGGTATAGATTACGTGGAGTAGGGAATAATGAGTTGCAATCATTGGGTACAACACAGTTCGTTTTTAAGATTGGAACTGTAGAGTTCAGAGAGCAAATGGAAGTGTTTCCAACTGTGGGACAAGGGTATTCTGTGATTCTCGGACTGGACTTCCTCGATAAACACCATGCCAAAATTAATCTTTCACAGCGTACAGTTGAACTTAGTGGAAACTTGTTTTCAATGGGTACAACAGCTGTAAATGTTTCTACGTCGCGAGGTGCATCCGTTGCTAAGATGTCACCAATTGAACCGCGTACAAGGGCATTAAAGATAAATACGCATGTCAAAGTGCCTTCGGATACAGGGAAGTTAGTTTGGTTGTCAGTAGGTACTGATGTACCACAGCAGAGACTATGTGTGGTGGAGCCACTGCAGAGCAATGAAGCATTGGATGAAATGCATTGTTTTATTAGGAGGAGCGTTGCGCGCGTAACGGATACAAATGGGGAACTGATGATTCCGGTCAGTGTAGATAATTTTGGGTCAGATGAAGTGGATCTCCCAAAGGGTTTAGTGGTAGCAAGTTTGGAAATACTCGACGATGAGGATATAGGTGAATCCCAAGGTGATTATAACGTCAAGCAAACCGTCAAGGCATCTGTACTACGTTATAAGATTCGGCATTTGGAGAATGGTGATCGGAAAGCTATGGAAGCTTTGTTATTAGAGTATTTAGATTTGTTTAATTCAGAAGGTCCATTACCAGCAACTCCTATTACACAGCACCGTATACCGACTGGCAATAGTCCGCCCGTCTATAGAAAACCATACAGGATACCGAAACACCTACAACCACTAGTGGAAGAATTTATTAAAGAACAGCTAAGGGACGGTATTATAGAGAACAGTGAAAGCCCGTGGTCTGCCACCATAGTGGTAGTTCCTAAGAAGTCATTGGATGGTACTAAAAAGTATAGGTTCTGTTGTGACTGTCGTTTTTTGAACGCACGAACTGTAACAGATGCGTATCCAATACCGAACATCACGGAAACACTGGACAACCTAGGTCGGTGTAAATATTTTTCGACACTAGATCTAAAGAGTGGGTACCATCAGATAGAAGTAAGTCCCGAGGATAGACCGAAGACGGCCTTTACAACAAGCCTTGGTCACTTTCAGAATCGCAGAATGCCATTTGGGTTGAAAAACGCTCCTGCTACTTTCCAGCGTCTGTTAGATGGTGTTCTTCGGGGACTGAAACCGAAGATCGCTATGGTATACCTCGATGATATTGTTATTTTTTCGCGTAATTTAGAAGAGCATATGGAACGACTGAACGAAGTATTTAGTAGGCTAAGAGAGGCAAATCTTACGCTTAATGTCGAGAAATGTCAGTCTGCTCAAACGCAAGTGACTTATCTTGGGCATATTATCAGTCAGGATGGGGTAAGAACGGATCCTCGTCTAACGTCGCCTGTGCGTGGTTTTCCAGTACCACAGACCACTAAACAAGTTCAGCAATATTTCGGTTTATGTAATTACTACAGACGATATGTAAAGGAGTTCGCGGAAATTGCACATCCATTAACGAGAGTGTTAAAGAAAGGTGTTAAGTTAGAATGGACAGCACAGTGTCAGGAGGCGTTCGAGAAGCTCAAACAGATACTAACATCAGACCCAGTGTTGATACTTCCTGATTTCGAACAAGAGTTCATACCATCTTGTGATGGTAGTAATATTGCTGTAGGTTGTGTTCTTTCTCAGAAGGTTAATGGACAGGAAAATCCAGTGGTTTATGCTTCTAGGCAACTGAATAAGGCAGAGAAGAATTATTCAACTACAAAGAAAGAAATGTTAGCAGTGATTTACGGCATCTCGTATTTTCGCTGTTATTTATATGGGCGTAGGTTCAAGGTGATTACAGATCACGCAGCATTGAAGTGGTTGTTGGGGTTGAAAGATCCTTCTTGTCGTTTAACGAGATGGGCACTGAAACTAAGTGAATTTGACTACGAGGTAATTCACAAACCAGGGGTAAAACATACGAATGCAGATGCGCTTAGTAGAAAAATAGCAGCTGTACAAGTTGTGGGCATAAGTGAGAAGGAGTGGATAAAGGCGCAAGCCACTGACAGAGAGTGTCAGTTGTTCCGAACGCAACCGCAGTTTGAAATGCAGGATGGGTTGCTTTGCAGGAAGACGAAGTGCGGACTACGCGTCGTAGTACCGGAGTTGCTGAGGCAAGAAGTGTTCAAACAAGCGCACGACCATGTATTGTCGGGTCATGGTGGTAAAAGAACGACTGATAGGCGGGTAGCTGAAAGGTTTTGGTGGAAGACACGTCGCAATGATGTAGAGCAGTATGTGCAAAATTGTATACCGTGTGCGCAGAGAGCAGATTTAAGTCATCAGAAAATTCAGTTACCGAGACAACCTGAAGCGGATCGTCCGTTCGCATTCATAGGATTAGACGTAATCGGAGCATATAACAAGACCCAAGCGGGTAATCGAAACGTATTAACAATATTAGATCATTTTTCCCGATACCTGGTAATGGTAGCTATTCCAGATCAGAAGGCAAGCACTGTTGCGCAAGCCTTAGTTCAGGGGCTTCACAACATACGTGCTCACGGAGCAAGCTGTGAGCAGCAAGGTGCGAGCACGGAGCAGCGCGAGCACGCTACCCCCACTACCGGACCAGAGCGGAGAGTGGGGAGAGTCACATGAGGCACACAACAGCTGCCGCCAGTCAATGTAAATCCGCGGCCACCTGCAGGGATATCACTCACGAATTATTACTGCGACAAATGAAACAAATAAAGGAGAATGTACACATGCCACATAATTTTATTAGCTTAGTGTATGCCTCTACATTCGTATTAATTTGTGAACTGTTACACAATAAAAGGTGTCACTAATGTGTGGTATTCTCGGTTATCTTGTACTTTTTGCCCTCTGCAATTGCGTCTGTGTTCAGAGTAATTGTTCTTGTGCATTGTAGGCGCAGCGTGCAGTTAAAATTTTCAATCAGACAATGCGTTTCTCAGGCGCGTCTTGTTACATTTCATTGCAGAGAACAGTTGTTCACAAACATACGTGGAACCCAATATTGATATTATTGTAGCCGCCAGTTAGTGCAAACGAGGAAATCTATCCTGAGGGAAGTGTCTGTAGAATTCCAAAATGTTTTTCTTGTTCTGAAAGTTGTTTCTGTATTCTCTGTCACACTGCAGGTCACTAATTTCTAGTTGCAGCTCAGGACGAATCTCTTCAATATTCGCTGAATATGGAGAGGAGAACAGATAAAAATTACTGTCTAGTGCTGTCAGATCTTGAAAGCGTTGATCAAATTCTTCCTTAGGGGCAACTAAACTATGTGAATAACGTTCACAGTCTTTGTGAACATCTTGCATGGATGATATCTTAGAAAACTGAGCTAGATTTCCTGTTTCCAGCTGACTCACCCAAAGTGTAAATTTCATTTTAAAAGCTCGTATTCGATCTATGAAATGAGTAATTATCAGATCTTTACCTTGTAGGGAAATGTTTAAAGCATTCAGATGGCTAGTTAAATCTGCTAAGAACGCGAGATCACATTTCCATGAAGGCTCTTTCAATTCAGGAACACACATGTTATTTATTTCCATGAACATATTTATCTCGTGTAATAGGCAAAAAAATCGATTTAATAATTCGCCACGACTAAGCCAGCGGACCTCGCTGTAATAAGGCAGGCTTTCTACATCTTCAAGAAAGCTTTTAAACTGCCTGTGTTGTAGCCCATGCTTCCTTATATAACTGGTTGTACGCACAACAACACTCATCACATTTTTTAGAGTGATACTCTTTGCACATAAGTTTTCCTGGTGGATCACACAGTGAACGCCACTTATTTCATTCGGCACGGTCATTTTTGCATTTTCTCCTTCAACAGCGCAACGAAACCTGATTTTCTCCCTGTCTTCGCTGGTGCACCGTCTATAGACACTGAAACTAAAGAATTCCACGACAATCCTATACTTTCAACACTTTCTTCAACACTACTTAAAATATCACCTCCGGTTGTAGTGTTCTTCATGGCTACTACATCGAGGAGCTCCTCCCTCACCTGAAGATCTCTATTAACACCTCTAATAAATATGCCAAGCTGCGCTGATGCAGTGATATCAACACTTTCGTCCAGAGCTAGAGAATACGCCATAAAATCGTTACAGATATTTGCAAGCTGGCTCTGGACGTCGTCTGCCATGTCCTGTATGTGACGCATAATGGTCATGTTAGATAATGGCACAATCCGAAACTGTTCAACTTGAGATGGACACAAATGTTCCGCTTTAACTAACATTCATTCTTTTATTAAATCGCTATCAGTGAAGGGGCGCAGGGATTTTGCTAAAAGCAAAGCAGTTTTGTAACTCACTCTGAGAGCTGCCTCAGTTGATTTTTCTTCGTCGTCCAGATCTTCTTCGGATAGCTTCCTTTTAAGTTTAATAACTTCCTGTGCACGATCTGGTCCATCACATTATCCACTTTCGTAGTCTTTCCACGTATGTTTGTGAACAACTGTTCTCTGCACTGAAATGTAACAAGACGCGCCTGAGAAACGCATTATCTGATCGAAATTTAAACTGCACGCTGCACCTACAATGCACAAGAACAATTACTCCGAACACAGACGCAATTGCAGAGGGCAAAAAGTACAAGATAACCGAGAATACCACACATTAGTGACACCTTTTATTGTGTAACAGTTCACAAATTAATGCGAATGTAGAGGCATACACTAAGTTAATAAAATTATGTGGCACGTGTACATTCTCCTTTATTTGTTTCATTTGTCGCAGTAATAATTCGTGAGTGATATCCCTGCAGGTGGCCGCGGATTTACATTGACTGGCGGCAGCTGTTGTGTGCCTCACGTGACTCTCCCCACTCTCCGCTCTGGTCCGGTAGTGGGGGTAGCGTGCTCGCGCTGCTCCGTGCTCTCGCCTTGCTGCTCACAGCTTGCTCTGCGAGCACGTATGTTGTGAAGCCCTGAACTAAGGCTTGCAATTTAAATTTCCTGAAAGAATTCAGCGTTTTGTGACATACTAAACATTTTGCAACACACTCTTTTTCTGTAAACAGATACAATTCCTCCCAATGGGGGTTGAACTTCGAAAGCATGGTTGGGGTTACACAACGGCGACTTGACATGATTCTTAACCAGCGAAGCGAGTGTTACAGCTGATCGTAGTACTTTTTAGGCTAGGCGCAAATTGAGAAGCGTATAGCACGTGTGACGTGACACGACACTACAGCGCGACACGCACGGGTCGCGCGGGTGCAGCGCTATTGCGACGCGTACACCATACGTCGCACGCGCCGACTGGCGACGCTCTGCGCTGACTGAACCGAAGCGCGCGCAACCTCTTATCTTTCTCAAACGATTTTACAGAAACTATTGTCTGAAAATATATGATTTTTGCTTTACTTGTAGCGATATATGTCAGCTTCGTGACGAAGTGCCCATTACCTCGCTAATGGCCATTCTTATTGTGATGTACACATTTTAGTAAGACACTACGCAAAAATTGCAACGAAAATTAGGGGTTGCTATGATTTTGCGTTTGGTGCGTATTACACCATATGTTGCTGCGTATGAAATTTAGCTAACATGTTGAATTTTTGTTTAGACTTGGGAGGAGATCTTTATCTGCCTCCGATCTCGAGAAAATGGATCCCATGTAGCGCGCTCACTTCCGATCTCACGCCCGCGAGAATGAAATACTCGCAACATCTCTCGTATCTCCTGAACCGCTCGAGACATCGAAACGAAAGTTTGGCGAATGATAGCACACAAAGAGGAGAGTGTTTTGCCAATTATTAAACACACGGAACTTTCTTATCTGTGGAGATATATCACTGCTTATACTTCATTTTTTATTTATTTCACTCCAGTGACTGTAATTTTTTTAAGAGTTATCGACAGCTAGCGAAACAAGAGCTTCCTAGTATGAAAATAAACATGAAATTTCTTCTTTTATGTTACTGCAAACCGATACTATGAGGTTTTTCGTAAGCTATTGAGCTCTGTGATTGCCAATTACTTGTTTAATGAGGCCCTCCGTTTCGGAATTCTGTCTCAATAGCGGCTGTGAGATGAGTTTGGCAAATTACATTGTGACAAAGGAAGTACAATTAAACCAGTCACCAAGAGAAATGTGGCCTTTACTCATAAACGGTGATGCTTCTTCGAATGAGAAAAGGTTAACAACTCACACAAAAACAGATTGGCAATTCTGTTGGAATTTTGGTGGAATTCCCGTAACCCATCGTATTTTTAACACTGAGCGACTGGAATGGAAATTTACCAAAGGATTTTAAGCCTTCTCTCGATCTGAGCAGTATTAAAATAATGATGAGCGTTCCTTCAGGCGGAGTGATAGGCACATGCCAGATACTGTTTACTCACCTAGGGCTTGCCCAACTGACAATGCGTGATCGCGAATAAACAGTTGTTATTGAGAAAAATAAGCAATTGATCTGTCGCACAACACAATGGTCAGTGTATTGTCAGCAGCGAAGAATAATGCGCGTGACACGAATGCACAAGCTAGCCATGTGTGCCTTGTGAGATGGAGTTCGAAAAACATTGTCATGAAAGTAGATCTGCCTTTGTCAGCAGCACATTTAAACAAATTAAATATATCTAATATTAACACTCTCTAAGGATATTCCTACTTTCGTAATAATACCGACCATTTTCTTCATTTGTATAGCCTGTTGTTGTATAATTAGTTCATTAATGCTGACGATGTCCATGCAACAATTGAAATGCTTTTCTCATCACGGCGAACAAATTAAAACATTGTTACTTGTGACTGCGTTTCTACTGTTTCTAGCTTGCAGTGGAAATATGTTGTTCACGTGCATGTACTACAGTGTGTCGTATTACATTATTACATCCATATCAGAGTAATCACAGTGAAACTTCTATACTTCAGATCTTGGACGCTTTTTACCACAAGAACAAAGGGATCACACCTGTGGAGATTATCCCTTTCTAAATTTTTGTAACAGACCGTACAGATACGCTAGCTTACTAGGCAGCGAGAATATAACTTTGCTTTACTTTCGTGCCTTGATTCTTAATCACATGATTTTATACGAGGGCAGTTCAATAAGTAATGCAACACATTTTTTTCTGAAACAGGGGTTGTTTTATTCATCATTGAAATACACCAGGTTATTCCCCAATCTTTTAGCTACACAACACTATTTTTCAACGTAATCTCCATTCAATGCTACGGCCTTACGCCACCTTGAAATAAGGGCCTATATGCCTGCACGGTACCATTCCACTGGTCGATGTCGGAGCCAACGTCGTACTGCATCAATAACTTCTTCATCATCCGCGTAGTGTCTCCCACGGATTGCGTCCTTCATTGGGCCAAACATATGGAAATCCGACGGTGCGATATCGGGGCTGTAGGGTGCATTAGGAAGAACAGTCCACTGAAGTTTTGTGAGCTCCTCTCGGGTGCGAAGACTTGTGTGAGGTCTTGCGTTGTCATGAAGAAGGAGAAGTTCGTTCAGATTTTTGTGCCTACGAACACGCTGAAGTCGTTTCTTCAATTTCTGAAGAGTAGCACAATACACTTCAGAGTTGATCGTTTGACCATGGGGAAGGACATCGAACAGAATAACCCCTTCAGCGTCCCAGAAGACTGTAACCATGACTTTACCGGCTGAGGGTATGGCTTTAAACTTTTTCTTGGTAGGGGAGTGGGTGTGGCGCCACTCCATTGATTACCGTTTTGTTTCAGGTTCGAAGTGATGAACCCATGTTTCATCGCCTGTAACAATCTTTGACACGAAATTGTCATCCTCAGCCACATGACGAGCAAGCAATTCCGCACAGATGGTTCTTCTTTGCTCTTTATGGTGTTCGGTTAGACAACGAAGGACCCAGCGGGAACAAACCTTTGAATATCCCAACTGGTGAACAATTGTGACAGTACTGCCAACAGATATGTCAAGTTGAGCACTGAGTTGTTTGATGGTGATCCGTCGATCATTTCGAACGAGTGTGTTCGCACGCTCCGCCATTGCAGGAGTCACAGCTGTGCACGCCCGGCCCGCACGCGGGAGATCAGACAGTCTTGCTTGACCTTGCGGTGATTTTGACACACGCTTTGCCCAACGACTCACCGTGCTTTTGTCCACTGCCAGATACCCATAGACATTCTGAAAGCGCCTATGAATATCTGAGATGCCCTGGTTTTCCACCAAATGAAACTCGATCACTGCCCGTTGTTTGCAACGCACATCCGTTACAGACGCCACTTTAACAGCTCCGTACAGCGCTGCCACCTGTCGGAAGTCAATGAAACTATACGAGACGAAGTGAGAATGTTTGAAAATATTCCACAAGAAATTTCCGGTTTTTTCAACCAAAACTGGCCGAGAAAAAAATTGTGTTGCATTACTTATTGAACTGCCCTCGTAATATTCCTTGCTTCCTTATTCACTACCCTCTGTCCCGTGTTACGATCTGAAAACATCGCAGAGGCATATGGTGCAATTCCAGCGGCCAATGGCTCATCAGTTACTGGAGTATACATTTTTCTTGACAGAAGAAAAACAAAACAAAACTATGCAGATATAAATAACAGAGAAGTATAACGTGCTAACGAAGAAAGCTGGAGCGTTTAAATGGCGAAAAACGAAACACTACCCAAAGGAAATAAAATTCAGTACACAGTACGGCAAAATTTATCGTATTGGCAGTACTACCACTGCTGATCTGCGCCGTTCCGATGTGAGCACATGGCCGGGCTACTTTTTCACTCCCCGCCTCTAATTTCCCACGGTGCTACCGAGGCTCGCGCGACGCGCGGCGCGAGAAACTGTGCCTCAACCACAACGCCGCACGACCTGGCGCAGGCGCGTGTCGCGCCCCAGTCGCGTCGCTTCGCAATTTGCGCGGTCCCATTTCAACCTGCGATGTTACAAAAACACGCGCTGCGCTGCGTCGCGCCACACGCGCTATACGCGTCTCAATTTGCGCCTAGTCTTAAACGTTACAGAGTCGGCGCGAATTCAATAGGCACGCTGCGGCCCTATTCAAACGTGCGCGCGCATTTCTACATCTACATCTACATCTACATCTACATCTACATCCCCTCCCTCCCCTCCCTCCCTACTCCTTCCCCTTGCACCTGCTCGCGAAGACGTGCCTGAGCAGACGCGAGTACTCGCGCTCAAAACCGGCCAGTTGTTAAGCCCTGCCTTTGTTAATAACTGGTTGCTGAAGTATGGTGTGCCTGATACTATAATTACAGATCAGGGTAGTAACTTTATGTCGGAGCTGATGAAGCAGTTATGCCGTTTATTGAAAGTTGAAGAAATTGCGGACAAGCCCATTTCATCCTCAGTCGATTGGACGAACAGAACGGGTTCATAGGACGTTAGTTAAGATGATTAGTCATTACATAAATTTAGAACACACGGATTGGGACGTGTATTTAAATCTGTTGACATGCACATATAAGGCGAAAGTTAATACAGGAACGGGGCTCTCTCCATATGAGGTAATTTATGGTCGGAAAATTCCATCACCATTTGATGTGCTCAAACTTCAGGTAGGTTCACAGGATGAGTCAGTGAAGAATTTCGACAAGAAATTGAGAGGGATTTGGCAAAGGGTACGGCGTGCTAATACTAAAGCTTTGGAGAAACAAGAGAGTATTGGGCGACGAACAGGTAAACTGCCGCAATACAGAATTGGTCAATGGGTATTGTTGGCTAATCCTTATGTTCCGAAGGGTAAAACGAAGAAGTTTTTGACGAAATATTCTGGACCATATCAGGTAAATGAAATAGTGTCTCCAGTCAACGTAAAGTTGCAGTTATCAACCAAGTCGTCAGTAGTTCATGTGAGTAGGATTAAGCCGTTTATGGGCGCAGTGGATGCGTTACCGCAGATTCCTCCAACAGTAACAAAGGGTGTGAGGGTACCGAACCGAAAGAACAGCAGAGGAACGTTCCTTACGCACTTAGGTCTAGGGACAATCACTCGTGTGGGATGAAGTTTTTCTTGGGGAATATGGGAACCTTAGAATGCGAAAAGAAGGTGTTACTTCCGAGACCGAAATTTCAGAAAGTTGGGGAACATTGGATTTACTCTTTGTTCGAACTAGAGACCGTAGTTGCCACTTGTTACAGAAATGCTAGATTGACAGATATATCAAAGCTTGAATTTCAAGGCAGTGGGTTATTGATTAATGGATGTGAAATAGTGGGGAAGCATTTCCACCTACCAGCTACTTTCACGGATGCAACAATAATTAACGTGACACAGCCTGTCTTGTATTATCCAGAGGATGCACCACACATATTGCCTCGCCAGAACCTAACGTTTATTAACGAGTCCTTGGATCCCACATTGCTACAATCTTTAGATAGCCTGATTATCTCAGAAAAAGAGCAGATCTCAGTTAATCAACTACTGCAGCACATGCAGCAATATCGGGAGAAACGTAAGCAAAACACAATTTTATTTTGTGTGTCAACGAGTAGCATAATCTTAGTTCTAGTGTTTATTTGTGCAACTTACTTTTGTATATGGAAAAAGATGTCTCGTTCTGAAAAAACAACCGTACAACAAATACCTATGGGATGGATTGGGAATAGTGAAACGTAATATAAATAGATATCCAATGATAAGATTGGAATTAGTATTAAGTGTAAATAGATTATTAGCGGATAAGAAAAGTTTGACAGTGTTGAAGGAGCAGTTATAAGATACCTGTAGAGTATATGGAAGTATGGCATGCACAATCAGTAAGTCCAGACTTATAAAATTCGGGACGAATTTTCTTAAAGGAGGGGGATGCGTAGTGTCGCGGAATTGTAAAGAGTTGGAAACCTGGAATATTGTCAAAGTTTCGTTGCCTATGCCGAGAGCCAGAGGATTGCACATATATCGGAATGTGTCGTCACGCAGGGCAATGGCCAGGTTACACAAAACAGGCGAGAGAGAGTTGCTTAGCACGCGGGTTTGTGTTAGACGGAGACTTTCGTAGAGTGCAAGACCGAGGTATAGCGTCAGCTGTACTGCATTTCACAACTTCGCGTAAGTCTGCCGCAACAACGCGTAACTCTGTCGCAAGAACACCTAAGGGGCACGTACGACAGATGAATCAGCAGTATAAGTGGAACGAATGCGGTCATTACAAACGAGCATGACGTCAGGAAGTCGCTCGTGCTTCCTTTAAATACGCCAGATTTGATAGCAGCAAGGCACTCGCTCTCGCAATTAGGCTTGCAGTTAGATGAGTACTGGGTCGCTGCATAGCGCTTAGCTCGGTGATCGACATGTTAATCTTTATTAAGTAGATGTTACAGTAAGGGCGGCCCATCCAGCAGCAGACGTGAGGGGACAGTACCAGCTCTGGTCCTCTCTGCTGCCACTGTCAATCATCAACCCAGGATTAGCAGACATTGCGGCAGACTCGCTCGCCGCCAATGCTGACCACATCAGTGAACCATCGTCGAGATCGTGCGGGGCCTAGGCCCTGTGCATCCGCCATCACCGGGTGAGCCACCGACGCTGGGGGACTGCAGCCCGTCCCGCCCGTCCACCGCGGACGAGCCACCAGGAGGAGCAGGGAAGAAGACAGGGTGGGACAGAGTACACTCCGCACTACGAGATCGCCTCTCGTACCCACAGCGTTGGGACTCCAATCCAGAGCCTCCACGTGCAGCAGCTTACTGTCGGCATCCGGGCGCCGCCAGCCAAGGGCGGCCGAAGTAAGGGCATTCCTCCGCTACATCACAGCACGCGGTGCTGCGCTAGCAAGACTGTGCGGCCCGGATCTGGTGTCATCGCTACGAGTCAGCGAGGACTCGGGGAAAGTCATTGACATCAAAAAGCCACATTGTACTCGACGGGAATAAAGGTGTTATGAATTAATATTGGTTCTTTGGCGTTTCTGACGCTTCTACAGCCATTTCCTAGCATCCTGACAACTGGAGAGGTCACTGCTCGGCCATCCAGTCCATCGTAGGCGACCGGGACCACCGGGGTGCCTGCATATCCGAGCACGGCTCACAGGCAGACGTACACTTCTGTATATCGTCAACCATGTGTCCAGAGCCTGCTCTCGTGTATACATTATGTACATTTTACTTGAAAGACTCTTACCCGGTGTCGGTGAATAAATATGATATTGCAATGCCTGTGTCATACCGAATACTTGAATGCATGCCCAAAAGAACATTAGATCATAATTTGGAATAATATGGGCACTGCAGTATTTCATCATTCCTCCTACACCGGGCAAGGAATGTCTCACCTGGATGTACGAGCACGGGTTGTAGACACGTAGTTGAAGACACATGGGAGTTTTGGTCTGCTTGTAAGACGTGCACGGATAGCCAAATGGGAAGGCGACCGATCGCGATGGACGGGGAATCCGGGATCGAGTTCTGGTCATGCACAAATTTTCATTGTCTTTATTCCATTATGCAACTGATGGTTGTTCATACTCGCAACTGTGAATTGACTATAGGTCACCGTATATTGTGGTGACATCTTCAATAAGATATATGTGACGCAATAATAAATTTCAAAGAGCTGCTGTACTAGGGCCGAAATGAGCCACGACCCCATTCCATCCAGAATGTATTACTTGACACGTTTCGGCCATTTGGGGTCACTATTACAATGCTTCTTCCTTCTTTCCAATACTTCTCTGTTGTCTTGTCCCTCTCCGTCCTCACTTCTTCTGCGATATTAATTCTGGTCCTAGAAGCCCTCTACCTATCGTCTTTTCGGTTTCCCAGCAGCTGTAACTCTCTTGCAAAGCTAAATGTGCCTTTATCCCGTGATTTCCAAATCTTCTCAATGCCCCTGATATCTTTCATTCATCTATTCCCAGTTATGTATATGTTGTTGTTGTTGTCTTCTTCAGTCCTGAGACTGGTTTGATGCAGCTCTCCATGCTACTCGATCCTGTGCAAGCTTCTTCAGTACGTACTGCAGCCTACATCCTTCTGAATCTGCTTAGTGCATTCATCTCTTGGTCTACCTCTACGATTTTTACCCTCCACGCTGCCCCCCAATGCTAAATTTCTGGTTCAAATGGTTCAAATGGCTCTGAACACTATGGGACTTAACATCTGAGGTCATCAGTCCCCTAGACCTTACAACTACTTAAACCTAATTAACCTAAGGACATCACACACATCCATGTCCAAGGCAGGATTCGAACCTGCGACCGTAGCGGTCGCGCGATTCCAGACTGAAGTGCTTAGAACCACTCGACTATAGCGGCCGGCTAAATTTGTGGTCCCTTGATGCCTCAGAACATGTCCTACCAACCGATCCCTTCTTCTTGTCAAGTTGTGCCACAAGCTCCTCTTCTCCTCAATTCTGTTCAATACCTCCTCATAAGTTATGTGATCTACCCACCTAATCCTCAGCATTCTTCTGTAGCACCACATTTCGAAAGCTTCTATTCTCTTCTTGTCCAAACTATTTATCGTCCATGTTTCACTTCCATACATGGCTACACTCCATACAAATACTTTCAGAAACGACTTCCTGACACTTAAATCAATACTCCATGTTAGCAAATTTCTCTTCTTCAGAAACGCTTTCCTTGCCATTGCCAGTCTACATTTTATATCCTCTCTACTCCGACCATCATCAGTTATTTTGCTCCCCAAGTAGCAAAACTCCTTTACTATCTTAAGTGTCTCATTTCCTAATCTAATTCCCTCAGCATCACCCGACTTAATTCGACTACATTCCATTATCCTCGTTTTGCTTTTGTTGATGTTCATCTTATATCCTCCTTTCAAGACACTGTCCATTCCGTTCAACTGCTGTTCCAAGTCCTTAGCTGTCTCTGACAGAATTACAATGTCATCGGCGAACCTTAAATTTTTCATTTCTTCTCCATGGATTTTAATACCTACTCCGAATATTTCTTTTGTTTCCTTTACTGCTTGCTCAATATACAGATTGAATAACATCGGGGAGAGGCAACAACCCTGTGTCACTCCCATCCCAACCACTGCTTCCCTTTCATGCCCCTCGACTCTCATAACTGCCATCTGGTTTCTGTACAAATTGTAAATAGCCTTTCGCTCCCTGTGTTTTACCCCTGCCACCTTTAAATGTATATAGCTTTCGATGTTAAACGCGCTGTTATCCTTCAACAAATCTCAATCTTCTCCACCACATCATGCTAGAGACTGATTATTCCCTCACACATAACTCTTGTCTCCAAACTTCACCTTTATCTTTTCCGTGCCTCGGATGTTTCTCACAGTCTTTTCGTTCCACATTTTCCAGTAGGATGCAGGCACACGTGGCCAAGGCGGACATCTCTCTTGCACGGACTGTGGTATTGTATGTTGTCTTTTTTCTATTGGTTGTCCTTGCACTACGTGATAGTTATTGGTACCTGTCTAATAGGCTTTTATTTGTACACTGAAGTGGCGAAAGTCGTGGGATACGACCTAATATCGTGTCGGGCATTCTTTTTCCCGGTGTAGGGGAGTATGTCGACGTGGCACAAACTCAACATGTCGTTAGAAGTCCCCTGCAGATATATTGTGCCTTGCCGCCTCTATAACCGTCCATAGTTGCTATAGCGTAGCCAGTGCCTGCTTTTGTGCACGCCCATGACCTTCAAGTTATCTCCCACAAATGTTCAACAGGATTCAAGTCGAGCCATCTCGGTGACCATATCATTCCATCGAAATGTCCAGCATGTTTTTCGGTCATACTGCGAAAAACTGTGGCCCGGTGACATGGCGCATTGTGATCCATAAAAAGTCTATCGTTTTTTGGGGACATTAAGTCCATCAACGGCTGCAAATGAAGTAGCTGAACAGAACCATTTCCAGTCAGTGATAGGTTTAGATGTACCAGAGGACCCAGTCCATTCTGTGTAAAAAGAACTTGAGTCCGTGGCTTCGTGGGGTCTGCGCCACATTCGAATCCTACCATCAACGCTTACCATCTGAAATCTGTATCCATCTGACCAGGCCATACTTCTCCAATCGTCTAGGGTTCAACCGACATGGCACGAGCCCAAGAGAGGCACTGCAGGCGATGTCGTGCTGTTGGCAAAGGCACTCGCGTCGGCCGTCTGCCGCCGCAGCCTATTAACGCCAAATTTCGCCGCACTGTCCTAACAGATATGTCAGTCGTACATCCCGCATTCATTTCTGCAGTTACTTCATGCAGTGTTGCTTGTCCTTTAGCATTGACAACTTTACGGAAACCACGCTACTGTAGATTGTTGTCAGGCTTACCCCAGTTCAGTGGTAGTAGCACCACGTCACCATACAGCGTCTGCGCATAGCCCACAAGTATTGCACCATAATTAAGAAAAAAATTAAAAGTTAAAATTGCTTTTCCAAACTTCGTCAGCATATCCTTTAACGTAAAATGTTTTAAATGAGAAGCCTTAGAGTGATTAAATCAGTGGTTTTCATAAATACATAGTTTTAAGGAAAAAAAGTGGTGCTAAATAATAAAGCTAGAAAGCCAGAGATTGGTCATAATGTGCCAATGTATGTCAGAATTAACTGATGGAACATGATGAAATAAAAATTGTGGTCATAATACACGTTTTGAAGAAAAATTGAAGGTGCTAAATATTAGAATGTGAAAATTTGTATGATGCTTCAGTTCAACCTAAAACTAATAAATACGTGAGCGCATTAAACTACCTCTAACAGTTCTCGAATAATCTAATGAAAACTAAATGTGTAACAAAAGCATCCCCATTTGTAATAGATTTAAGTATCCGCAATTTGCTCGCCCGGTTGGTCGTGCGGTCTCACGTACGGTTTTCCTGGCGGGAGAGAGCTCCTGGTCCCCGGCACGAATCCGCCCGGCGGACTTGTGTCGAGGTCCGGTGAACCGGCCAGTCTGTGGATGGTTTTTAGGCGGTTTTCCATCTGCCTCGCCGAATGCGGGCTGGTTCCCTCATTCCGCCACAGTTACACTATGTCGGCGATTGCAGCGCAAACAAGATCTCCACGTACGCGTACACCACCATTCTCTTCCACGCAAACGTAGGGGCTACACTCGACTGGTGTGAGACGTTCCGTGTGGGGGGGGGGGGTCCACCGGGGGCCGAACCGCACAATAACCCTGGGTGGGGCGGCGGAGGGGTGAAGTCGACTGCGGTAGTCGTCGTGGGGTTGTGGACCACTGCGGCTGCGGCAGGGACGGAGCCTCTCCGTCGTTTCTAGGCCCCCGGTTAACATACAATACTATACAATACAATCTGCAACTATATGCTAGAAAATTTTGGTAACAGCACATGATAAAACTTATGAAATAATGGAGCTGTAACAAATTTTAAGACCGTACTGTTAATAACTACAAATACAAGTACTCTTAAAGCTATAAAAATGGCTAATGGTTCAAATGGCTCTGAGCACTATGGGACTTAACATCTATGCTCATCAGTCCCCTAGAACTTAGAACTACTTAAACCTAACTAACCTAAGGACAGCACACAACATCCAGCCATCACGAGGCAGAGAAAATCCCTGACCCCGCCGGGAATCGAACCCGGGAACCCGGGCGTGGGAAGCGAGAACGCTACCGCACGACCACGAGATGCGGGCCCTTAAAGTTATAGTTCAGGGGTAACGATCTACTGTCAGTTCCATCCTAAAAATTCTACAAGGCAAAATTTTTGTGCAAGCGAGCTGAAACTTACCTAATGCATGTAAATTATTATTATTTATTTTATGGCCTTCATTGGACCACTGTAGTCAAAGATACAAAGTTCTAAACAAGTTGTTACAAATGGTTACAATTTGGTTCGAAAATAACTTAATATATTTAGGTAATATAATTATTAGAGACTATTCTTATATGAAAGGTGTTTTGCTCTTCTGTCTGCCCAATATTTCTTCATTCTTTCAGATATTTTCTTTCTTTCTTCATCTGAGACAACTCTTCCTGTACTCCTTTTATTGATTTTCATTTGTAGTCTGGTTTGCGGGTCTTGCAGTATTCTGGTTTTCTCTGTCTTGTTTTTTAGGTCATCTACTGTAATTTGAAGTTCTTTTATATCGTCCTTAATTTCTGTGATCCATTTAATGTCGCTCTTGCTATTCCACAATTTTTGTATTATTTTTTTACTAATTCTGTTTTCTGGAGTTCTCATCAGATGTCCAAAGAATGAGATGCTTTTCTTCCTGATTGTGCTCATGACTGGTTCTATTTTCTTATATACTGTTTCATTTGATGCTATTCTCCAATGTCCATTTATTTTATACTCTTTATTTATACATGTCCTAATTATTCTTCTTTCTATTTTTAGTATTCTGTCAATTTCTGCTGTATTAGTGGTTTTGAAGATAGTTTCAGCTGCATACGTTATTTCTGGTTGTGTAACTGTTTTATAATGTTTTAATTTTGCATCTATAGATAGGCTTTTTTTGTTGTATGTATTTTTGGTAATGTAATTTGCATAGTTCAGTTTTTTTATTCTATTTTGCCATGATGGCTTCTCATTTAGATTGTAGGTTATTATTTCGCCTAAATACTTAAATTTATCAACAATTTTGATTTCCTGTTCTCCTATTGTAATTTTGTTTGCAAGTGGTGGATCAGTTAGCATAATCTCATGTAAATATTAAGATATTCTAAATTAATTCGTAACTTCGTTATTAAATACTGTACGTACGAGAAAGCGGCCGCTTCGAGACGGCTGCCATGCGCATAAGTCGGATGACAGCAGATGTTCCCTTCGCCGTCCGCTGCGCCATGCATATAAATACAGCCCTCGAGGCAAGAGGAGGATTCATTTCGCACCCAGCCACACATTAATAGCGGCGTCAGTCAAACTACGGATTGCGCGCTGCTTCGGATGACGTCAGAGGTTGGTTGTTGCAAAACGCTGATTTTCTGTAACAACTGCTAGTGAACTGGCAAGGACTGTACACCGTCCTGTATCGCTTAGATTTTCGCTAAAGTAACTGTTAGTGCACCGTTCGAGATATTTACAGGTCCACGTGGAAAGTGGGGACAATTATCTTCCACTTTTTCGGCGAGCATCTAATTTGAGTGTCAGTAGTCAGGGCGAAAGACAATTTGATAGGAATTTACCGTAAAGGTCGCCTCTGAACTGCTAATAGTGCTGTTTAGGATAGAAAGATTTACTGTCAATATGAACACAGCGACTTTCACAATGATGTGCGTGTGAAACTTTACCAAATATATGTATGAATTATAACTTCATTTATAATCATAGTTCTGATCCCGCTAAGCAAGTTGAGCCGTGCTGCGGCTCGCGTTGGTGCTGTTTGTATTGTTTCTGTCCTGTGTACCAGGTGGTATCGTTTAGTTGGCACGGTTGCGGTTGTTTGTCTCCTTCTCGTGTTGACTAGCGCCACACGGTTTCGCAAGCGTTGCCTGTCCGCTAGTGGCAGCAGCAGCAGTTATCGATATACAGTAGCTGTGGCCCTATCTATGTGGCGACGTCGTTGTTCTTCCGGGTCGTGTCAGTGTGCAGTTCGGTTGGGGACTCAGGAAGAGCCAGGCCTGCACAGTGCGAGAACACGCCAGGACCGCTGGCGGCGCGCATGGACTGCCGGATCGAAAGCCTACGGCAGGGGCGGGCAGGAACCCTGCACATGTGCGGTGCACTTGCACGCGTGCAGTTAACAGGTCTTCCGCGTGCACACAGGGGCAGGCTGGCCACCCGCTTATCTCCCATCCCCACCATACCTTCTGTCCGCTCCTTCCTCTGTAATGCGTTTTGTTTCCTAGTTTGCTTTATTGAGTGAATGAATAAGGTTAGTAGGAGTGCTTGAAAGAAATCATGGTTTGAAAGAGTACCTATTACCTACGATACGTTTTATTTAATTATCACAGATGGAGTTTACAATACGTTTAATATCTGGAACAAAATTTCTACATACAGACAAACACAAACAGTTACGTAAATTTTCATCACTGATGTTTGCTCTTAACCGAGACTTATTAATTCAGCAAATGGTTTTCCAGCTCTCGCTATATTAAGTGCAATCTTATAACTTGCACATACCGCTGGGCTATTATTGTTGTCGTCCTGAAAACTTGAAAACAGTTCTCCATAAAATGTTAAATCAGTTAGATGAGAGACATGACGAGAGAAAGTCGCAGATCTCTCGTGACAACAGCAACTACGACAAATTCAAATGGCTCTGAGCACTATGGGACTTAACTGCTGTGGTCATCAGTCCCCTAGAACTTAGAACTACTTAAACCTAACTAACCTAAGGACATCACACACATCCATGCCCGACGCAGGATTCGAACCTGCGATCATAGCGGTCGCGTGGTTCCAGACTGTAGTGCCTAGAACCACTCGGCCACTCCGGCCGGCCAACTACGACAGATTCATCTGGTATCGTCAGATCGCTCTTCTTAAGCTCAGTCAATTCCCCATCCGCTCAGAATCCGACAATAAATTGTACTCGTCCTTGTGAAATTTGTTATAACGGCCTTCAATACTAAACTTCCGTTGACCAGCGAGAATACTGCCACATATTAAACGTTTCGACTTTTCACGTTTCTGCACAAAGAAAAAATGATTCTCCCATTACTTTTTGAAAGATAGCAAATCTCCACTTCTCCGTTTCTTGAAATACAACGTTCAGTACATAGTGCTCGCTTCGCATCAACGTCCGCAGCTTAGCCTGGCACAACACTGCCGCAACCTGCCGGCTGTCGCTACAGCCCCGGTCTACGCCTGCACGCGAGCAGCACACGTGCAGCGCTGTGCGCTCACGAGCCGCGTGCAACGTTTGCCCGCCCCTGGCCTATGGTCACGAGGGTGCACTCCCTCGCTATAAACCGGATCCTGCAAGTTTTAAGTTGAGTGCATTTCGATTCAAGTAGAGAGACGTCCGCCATTGTGAGACCTTGTGATTCTCCAGTGACTTGGGTTCGTTTTGCTGCTCGAAGTGTTGCCGAGGCGAGGAGCAGCGAGTGTAGTGCTTGGGGAAGGCGGATAGGATTAGCTTTCCTGGACTTCTAATAACTGTTTATTGCGCTCAGTTTGTTACTATTTGTTATGTTCAATCAGCGGAAAATTTTCCTGCCTCATGGCCGCTAACGCCCCAGTTACATGCTCTGGGGATTAATGTATGTAACGGCAGTGTACGTTTCCTCACCTTGCCGCTGCTGCCCGGTAAGGCGTGTAGTTTTGACAGCTTTCATGATTGTAGATTGGTCGGCGATTCTTCTACTCTGGTCGTAGAGATTCCTTTCTCGTTCTGAGCGCTCTAAACACAGTATTCTGCGGGCAGAGTCCAGAGCGTCAGTTCCGGCTTTGGCGTATTTTTACATCTTTGCATTTGGTTTATTGGACGTCAGGTAGCCTCTGTAAGATTATCATTAGGCATTCGTTAGACTGCCACTAGTCTGAGTTATCATCTTATGAAGTGAATGAAACTCTTGGCTGCCAGTCTCATCGCTCACGAAAGTGTTTTTTGCCAGACCTACTCAGAGGTTGATTCCTGGTGCACCGTCTGTGACTGGCCCTTGTGTTTTATTATTGTATTTGCTGTTTTATTGTATGTTTCTAAATTTTTTGTATAATTGCCATTCTTGGCGTTACAGGAGGTTTAAATGGTTGTGCTACCAAGTTTACAATCACCTGTTTGGTGATCAGGTGCCTCTCTTTTTAATTTAACCTTGCTATTGCATTGCTGTTTTACTGTATGTTTGTGAAATATTATTATAATTGCCGTTGTTGGCGTTAAAGGACTTCAGCCGTGACTGAGGTTACTTGCCTTAAAATTCTAATTGCGATCACATTGGCTTGTTTTTAAAACATTATTTTCTAGGGCTGTATTTTATGCTCCTTCGGTAAATTGTAACGTACTGAAAGCACTATTAAGTACACAGTTGTTTAATCCTTCATTAACAACTTATGATATCTTCATTTATTGCTGAGTATGGAATTACCGTACTAAAATAAATTTGTGTAATTGCAAATGGTTCAAATGGCTCTGAGCACTATGGGACTTAACATCTGAGGTCATCAGTCCCCTAGAACTTAGAACTACTTAAACCTAACTAACCTAAGGACATCACACACATCCATGCCGGAGGAAGAATTCGAACTTGCGACCGTAGCGGTCGCGCGGTTCTAGACTGTAGCGCCTAGAACCTCTCGGTCACTCAGGCCGGCAATTGCAAAGGGAACCAACAGTAGCTGATCATGGCCCAGTCCACAATCGTAACCGAATCCTCCCTTCCTCGACTACCAGGTTTCACAAGTAGAGAATAGAAAAGTTTCGTTCAGTGGGCTGGACAAGAATGTGGACGTACAGCCTGGAAACTATGGTCAGTATGTTCTCCATCGCTTTCTGGCTGACCACAAAAATAGTTGCTAGGCTCTCGTAAAAAGGCATCAATTCTTAACACCTGTAAGTACTCGCCGCCCCACACCATAGACTTTCTCACATGATTTGCCTGAATACAGGTGACAGCTCCGCCAAGCCGCTGCCCTTTTGTATCTTCTGTATGCAATACTATCGCCATCTGTATATGCGCGTGTCTCTATCCCGTGACTTTTGTCATCTCACAAGGGAACCTTCCCATCGCACCCCCTTCAGATTTAGTTATAAGTTGGCATAGTGGATAGGCCTTGAAAAACTGAACACAGATAAATTGAGAAAACAGGAAGAAGTTGTGTGGAACTATGAAAAAAATAACCAAAATATGCAAACTGAGTAGTCACGTGCAAGATAGGCAACATCAAGGATAATCTGAGCTCAGGAGCTCAGGAGCAGCTGCGGAACGAGAGGTCCTTTGTTCAAGTCTTCCCTCGAGTGAACCGTTTACTTTTTTTTATTTTCGCAAAGTTATGATCTGTCCGTTCGTTCATTAAGGTCTCTGTTCACTGTAATAAGTTTAGTATCTGTGTTTTGCGACCGCACCGCAAAACCGTGCGATTAGTAGACGAAAGGACGTGCCTCTCCAATGGGAACCGAAAACATTTGATCTCAAGGTCATAGGTCAACCGATTCCTCCACAGAAAAACACGTCTGATATATTCTATACGACACTGGTGACGGCATGTGCGTCACATGACAGGAATATGTTGTCGACCCACTTAACTTGTACACTTGACGAATGGGTAAAAGGATTCTTCTACCTTGCCCGATTTAGGTTTTCTTGTGGATGTGATAATCACTCCCAAAAAGTGATGAAAACATAGAAGTTTGTCACATAAACTGCAACAAATGAATGCAACAGTTTCACAGTCGCACAGTTTTCCATGTGCTCTGTCTTTGTTTCGATGTTTGTTTAGGTGTAGCGTCCCCATACTACGGCGCAGTTACCTCGCATCGGATGGACGGACGGACAGATAACAACTGTCTGAAAATAAAAAATAAGACTTTGCACTCGAGGGAAGACTTGAACCGAGGACCTCTCGTTCGGCAGCTGCTCACGCTAACCACGGGACCACGGCGCTCCTGAGCTCAGACTGTCTTTGATGTTACCTACAGGGTGCTTCAAAAATGACCGGTATATTTGAAACGGCAATAAAAACTAAACGAGCAGCGATAGAAATACACCGTTTGTTGCAATATGCTTGGGACAACAGTACATTTTCAGGCGGACAAACTTTCGAAATTACAGTAGTTACAATTTTCAACAACAGATGGCGCTGCAAGTGATGTGAAAGATATAGAAGACAACGCAGTCTGTGGGTGCGCCATTCTGTACGTCGTCTTTCTGCTGTAAGCGTGTGCTGTTCACAACGTGCAAGTGTGCTGTAGACAACATGGTTTATTCCTTAGAACAGAGGATTTTTTTGTTGTTGGAATTCCACCGCCTAGAAACAGTGTTGTTGCAACAAGACGAAGTTTTCAACGGAGTTTTAATGTAACGAAAGGACCGAAAAGCGATATAATAAAGGATCTGTTTGAAAAATTTCAACGGACTGGGAACGTGACGGATGAATGTGCTGGAAAGGTAGGGCGACCGCGTATGGCAACCACAGAGGGCAACGCGCAGCTAGTGCAGCAGGTGATCCAACAGCGGCCTCAGGTTTCCGTTCGCCGTGTTGCAGCTGCGGTCCAAATGACGCCAACGTCCACGTATCGTCTCATGCGCCAGAGTTTACACCTCTATCCATACAAAATTCAAATGCGGCAACCCCTCAGTGCCGCTACCATTGTTGCACGAGAGACATTCGCTAACGATATAGTGCACAGGATTGATGACGGCGGTATGCATGTGGGCAGCATTTGGTTTACTGACGAAGCTTATTTTTACCTGGACGGCTTCGTCAATAAACAGAACTGGCGCATATGGGGAACCGAAAAGCCCCATGTTGCAGTCCCATCGTCCCTGCATCCTCAAAAAGTACTGGTCTGGGCCGCCATTTCTTCCAAAGGAATCATTGGCCCATTTTTCAGATCCGAAACGATTACTGCATCACGCTATCTGGACATTCTTCGTGAATTTGTGGCGGTACAAACTGCCTTAGACGGCACTGCGAACACCTCGTGGTTTATGCAAGATGGTGCCCGGCCACATCGCACGGCCGACGTCTTTAATTTCCTGAATGAATATTTCGATGATCGTGTGATTGCTTTGGGCTATCCGAAACATACAGGAGGCGGTGTGGATTGGCCTCCCTATTCGCCAGACATGAACCCCTGTGACTTCTTTCTGTGGGGACACTTGAAAGACCAGGTGTACTGCCAGAATCCAGAAACAACTGAACAGCTGAAGCAGTACATCTCATCTGCATGTGAAGCCATTCCGCCAGACACGTTGTCAAAGGTTTCGGGTAATTTCATTCAGAGACTACACCATATTATTGCTACGCATGGTGGATATGTGGAAAATATCGTACTATAGAGTTTCCCAGACCGCAGCGCCATCTGTTGTTGAAAATTGTAACTACTGTAATTTCGAAAGTTTGTCCGCCTGAAAATGTACTGTTGTCCCAAGCATATTGCAACAAACGGTGTATTTCTATCGCTGCTCGTTTAGTTTTTATTGCCGTTTCAAATATACCGGTCATTTTTGAAACACCCTGTAGGTAACATCAAAGACAGTCTGAGCTCAGGAGCGCCGTGGTTCCGTGGTTAGCGTGAGCAGCTGCCGAACGAGAGGTCCTCGGTTCAAGTCTTCCCTCGAGTGCAAAGTCTTATTTTTTTATTTCCAGGCAGTTGTTATCTGTCCGTCCGTCCATCCGATGCGAGGTAACTGCGCCGTAGTATGGGGACGCTACACCTAAACAAACATCGAAACAAAGACAGAGCATATGGAAAACTGTGCGACTGTGAAACTGTTGCATTCATTTGTTGCAGTTAGTTTTTATTGCCGTTTCAAATATACCGGTCATTTTTGAAACACCCTGTATCTTGCGCATGGACTACTCAGTTTGTATATTTTGCTTATTTTTTTCATAGTTCCACGAAACATCTTTCTGTTTTCTCGATTGATCTGTGTTCAGTTTTTCAAGGCCTATCCACTGTGCCAACTTATAACTATATCTGAGGGGGGTGCGATGGGGAGGTTCCCTTGTCAGTACAAAGGTAAGTCAATAAACAACTGAATGTTCTGCATAGGCTGACTACTCCAGCTTTCGCGGCTGAGAGCTGTTGCTCATCGTCGGCGTGAGACAGCCTGAGCAGAGGGCAGAGGGCGGCATGCGACGCGCCTCTCACGACACCCGGCGTCGCCCCGCGGCGCGGGCTGAATGAGGAGTGGTGTGCGGGGTCGGCGTCGCCAGCGTTCGCAGCTGAGTGCGCGCAAGTGGCAGAGGGGGTTTGGAGGGGGAAGCAGCGGCTGGCGGGGGCTCGCAGAAGCTGTCCGGCGCGCGCGCTCCCTGGGGACCGGTTGGTCCGAGATTGTCCCGCCGCCCCCTCGGGGAAGCCCCGACATCGACCCGCCGGCTGCTCTGCTGTCGCTTTCTGCAGCAGCCAACTGCCGAAGGGAACACACCGATACAACCTAAAAATGAAAAAAAAAAACGTGCATGTAATATTCCACCAACATTACTGCACGTTGTGTGGTTTTAAAAATGAGTTGAGAGCCTTACTAGCCAGTGTTGACAGTTCATCTCAATCTGATCAGCCCACCAATACACGGCTATTACTAATGATTGAGGCGATTTCATAAATTCACTATAGCTCCATTCATTGACATATGGTCACGACACACTACAGATACATAGAAAAACTCATAAAGTTTTGTTCGGCTGAAGCCGCACTTCCGGTTTTTGCCGTCAGAGCGCTCGAGAGCGCAGTGAGACAAAATGGCGACAGGAGCCGAGAAAGCGTATGTCGTGCTTGAAATGCACTCACATCAGTCAGTCATAACAGTGCAACGACACTTCAAGACGAAGTTCAACAAAGATCCACCAGCTGCTAACTCCATTCGGCGATGGTATGCGCAGTTTAAAGCTTCTGGATGCCTCTGTAAGGGGAAATCAACGGGTCGGTCTGCAGTGAGCAAAGAAACGGTTGAATGCGTGCGGGCAAGTTTCACGTGTAGCCACAACTGGAGACCGACAGCGCCGACTTCATCTTTCAACAGGATGGTGCTCCACCGCACTTCCATCATGATGTTCGGCATTTCTTAAACAGGAGATTGGAAAACCGATGGATCGGTCGTGGTGGAGATCATGATCAGCAATTCATGTCATGGCCTCCACACTCTCCCGACTTAACCCCATGCGATTTCGTTCTGTGGGATTATGTGAAAGATTCAGTGTTTAAACCTCCTCTACCAAGAAACGTGCCAGAACTGCGGGCTCGCATCAACGATGCTTTCGAACTCATTGATGGGGACATGCTGCGCCGAGTGTGGGAGGAACTTGATTATCGGCTTGATGTCTGCCGAATCACTAAAGGGCCACATATCAAACATTTGTGAATGCCTGAAAAAACTTTTTGAGTTTTTGTACGTGTGTGCAAAGCATTTTGAAAATATCTCAAATAATAGAGTTATTGTAGAGCTGTGAAATCGCTTCAATCATTTGTAATAACCCTGTATTTTCCTCCCATTCGTACGAACGCTGGAACGCAGTAGGTCGATTAGTGAATTCACTGCGTAGAAAACACGACTGCAGTATGTGAAGAAATCTTGCAACTGTGTTAGAAGAATGGGTAGCTTTCGCAACGATTTCGACTCTTTTTGTTAGCTCCACACCGGGCGCCAGTTACGTTGTGTGGTTCTGATGGTCCTAATCAGGGAAAATCACACACAAACTTTAATCATTTTCTCTCTATACGAGCAACGCCGCCCCTTCCCCCCCCCCCCCTTCCCCCTTAGCCGGAGAATGTGTTAAATATCTGAAGAGCATAGTCTGAGCAATTTGCGACCAATTTTTAAGGAAAGTTAGTTTTTCGCTTATTTCATTGTTTATGATGTCACGTTTCCTGAACTAAGTGTCGTACAATGATACAATTTTGTGAACACATTCTGTGGTGTATCTATACATGTGTTGCGAAAAGAGTTGATGGTAAAGAATTAATACAGAATCTTTCCCAGTCTCTTCCTCGCCTACATGCTTAACTTCAAATATTTAATACATTCACCCATTTACAAAGTAATAAGACGTTTGAAGCTGTGGCGATGGCATTGTAAAGTATGCTGGAAATCACTAGATGTTCTTACAGTGGATGAATACAGTGTTGGTAAATTGCGCGCTATGAGTTACACTGCACTGCACTAACTCTATTATCTGACAGGCTCTTATACTTTTAACGTAAGATCATAGTTCTTAAAGAATACATAGTGACAGAATATAAGTTCAAATTTCCTCGATAATTATGTAGAAAACGGAAGACCAACTTTTTTTGGCCCTCGAAGTCGTTAGTCAGCCAATCTGCAACTGCAACTGTTTGACCTGTTTAGTAATATAGCAATCATCTCATGTGAAGTACATCAGCTGCATCAGTATAATTTCAGGCGATAAAACAATGCAGGGGACACATAGGGGCGAGCTTTGACTATTCATCAGCCGATTCACGTCACAGCTCAGTCTTTAATGGTCTGCCAGCTGCTCACACCTCACAGCCGTCGGAATGGGCGAGGAATATTGTGGTCGATTCTACGGCCTAGCTTCCGTCCAGTGTGTCGCTAGTGTGTGAAGGGCTCTAAGGCGGAAGTTCCGCTACTACGTGTCTAATTGTTCAGCTGATAGACTAGCGGCTTTATGAAAGACAGGCAAGCCGGCCGGTGTGGCGGAGCCGTTCTAGGCGCTTCAGTCCGGAACCGCGCGGCCGCTACGGACGCAGGTTCGAATCCTGCCTTGGGCATGGATGTGTGTGATGTCCTTAGGTTAGTTAGGTTTACGTAATTCCAAGTTCTAGGGGACTGATGACCTCAGATATTAAGTCCATAGTGCTCAGAGTCATTTGAACCAACCAAAGACAGGCACCAAGGTAAGCATCAGCGAGTCACCCTAACGAATTGTGACCATAAAATTTTGCTCTATTGAAATCAAGAACTATTCAAATCTGGGGAAATTAAATTATTTTATTCATACATCCGCCCAGAAGGTATGTTAGGGCCTACGCGTACTGTCAGTTGTACTACATACATCTAATTCATAGCTTGTTGCAAGATGTCTATATCTTTGGAGACTTCAGATGTCATCTCGTGTTTAAACTAATGTAAGTGAATATTTAAACACGCTCCTGTACTCAGTGCTCCTTTGATGCAGCTCTCTGGTTATAAAAGGAAATGAACTGTCCAGAAAAGCATTACGCTCCTCTGACGGTGACGTGAAAGGCGAGTATCTTCTTGCTTTGTTGCAGTTAACGTGATTAGAGCAATGCAGGTGGCTGAAGGGATGCCAGATCTACCCCGGGAAACCGTCGATGTTGCAGGTTGTCTATCTGAGGGCTTCCAGGGACAACAAATACTCGACTTTCGAAATTTCGCGTTATTACTGACCGAATGTATACATTTAAAATGGTATCATAATCTACTCATTAAAAAGTCTGCTCTTACCTTAAAAGATTAATGTAGTGTTACAGAAACTGTTGTGACACCTCTTTTCTAGATTTAAGTTGTTTTTCGTACTTTTATTCACATATAGTTTCTTAGGAGTAAGTAATTATGATTAAGAAAGAGACAAAGTGCCTAAGATAGTTAACTCAGAGAGCAGCGAACTATAATTTTACACAAATGACGTATTAACAGGCTTAAATTGTTTCTTTTCCGAAAACGTAAATGTGACCATACAATGTAAAATCATTGAATCATTATCCTTGAAATGGCTGTTCAGATTCCTATTCCTATGGTTGTCGCTGATTCATGTAAGTGTACTCAAATCGACAACATAATTTCAATGCTAAGTATTAGTTAGAGTCATGTAAATATTTACATATCCTGAGTCATGTTTCATTTTCAGATAACTAGTAAAATGGCCATCAGCACTGTGATAATTGAAGCTTTTGTGGGAGAAATTTTTAGTCGGCTTCACAGACATTGAGTCAATTTGATCTGCAAAAAAGGATCTGCATCTCTTCCAAATTACGTTAAAATGGTACGATAGTTTTTCTGATGGCGACACTGCAATTATTCGTTTCGTAATTTCAAAGCAATCCCACATGCCAAAATTACTCGAACTTTCCTTGGAGTGAACTTGCTAGGAATGAAAGACAGTAAGTTTCATAATTCAAAGTATAAAAACACAGCACTTCCACAGAAGTGTCGTACAAAATATGAGCGGAAGAAAGCCGGAAACCGATAATCTGGCTTATGGAGACCGAGTACGCATACCAGCAGGATCACACAGAAGAACTAACAATATGGAAATCACCGCTGAAGGTGATTCATAAATAAAAGCAGATATAGGTGTATGGAAAAAATCAAACTTTTCATTTAGTTACATATTCCGTGAAGCACAACAGGTGTGCATATTAGTATACGTTCGGGACTTGATGTACCCGACAGCGTTATTCCATTACGTAATTGGTCTTTGTTCGTTACAACACCTGAATATAGGCGTTCCAACACAAAATTTTTAATGCACGTATAAGCAACTTTATTTTCAATGCATCTGACTCATTATGTTCTCACAAAGATTTCTTAGTTATTAAGTGATCGCTTATACATATTCATGAATTTTATAAAAGTGATAACAGTATTCAGAAGTAATCATAGTAAGCTATCTCTTAATGTAAATGCTGTTAATAGAATTTATCTGCTTAATAATACTTCCACAGAACTAATTAAGTTTATTTAAGTGAGCTAATTGATTTAAACGCTCTCAAATAATTCTTTTTCAATAATAGATTTCTTTCATTTTTAAAGTAGGTAATTCTAATGTAACTAAAACCGTTTGCATTAAATTTACTACATTTACTACTTTCTAGAGTATATTGTATCTCTTCGTTTTCACCTAAAAGACCTTCAAACTATTATTTCGCAGTTAACTTTTGTCTTTATTTTCAGTTATGTCTTAAAGCCAATTTTTTAAGTACCTTGGCTTTATTTAATTTCTTTTACTTTCAGTATCCAGTATAACCATTTTGACGTAAGTACATGAATGCCACCAAGATTCTATGTGCCCTCTCACAGACAATAATCATCTTGAAAAGGACAAACAAAAACTTTCTTCCACAGAATTAAACACTCTGACTAAAAATTGAAACCTCTTCAGGTGTTGGTGACATGCGACCCACTAAAGATCCCTATCTGAAATGGTCACTCGGCACTGTTAATCAGAAGTAATAGCGTTGCTATAAAAATCCCCTCGACAAAGGATCCTTAAAGAGCGTAGTCTCTCGTTAACTATATCAGGTCACATATTCACGAACTGAGGGGCAAATTTTCGATGTAGGAAGATAAATTTCTGCTATCAAATTCAATGATCTATCACATTAAATACCATGCATTTGAGCCATCACCTAGCTCAAGTATCAAAAATCCACCTATATGCAACTCTAAGAATCAACACTTACAGTGTGCCATACAGTATACAAATAGGCGAAACCTCTCGGTATGCTTACTGAACCACTAATACTCCAAGTAAGGATATAAACTCCAGTCCACTATCATCAGTCAGAAACTCACAGTCACAATCATTAAAAATTGTTCCACACAGGCCAGAAACAAATATCTACATCAATAAAAAATTATCCAAGTTCGTTAAGGGGCTCCGGAACGCCCTATACTTGCAATGTTAAAATAACGCTTATAAATTACATCTTTCCTCACAAAGTATTTGAGGTAGGAAGTTGAACTTTTTACAGATTATGTATTGGAAAATGGGCTACAACTTAACACACGGGTTTTACAAAATTTTAGTTCAGTTATTAAAGATGATTTTTTTTCAATTGTAATGAAAATTCACAACATTTTTTTGCAATTTTTTAATTATATATTCAGAAATATACAGTTTTTTGGAAAAAGGCTGTGTTAAATTATGCAGAAGGTACTGTGTAACATTTACTGAAAGTTTGAAACAAATATGTTTGGAAGATCCTTAGAAAACATGTAATTAGTATGAGAAAATAAAAGTTTTGGGAATCGAGCGACAAAGATTGGATTAACTTTTTAGTGCATTCCAGGTCTATAGGATGGATTATCTTCATCCTCTGCAAACTCCTCCTCCAGCTTCCTCTTGTTCCTCCTCCTGTTTACTCTTGCTTGTATTTCTGGACTCTTTACAGCCCTGTCTGCAGCCCGAAGGCGTTCCTTGTCTAAAGCAAGCATCGCTCGTATCATGTTAGAACCTATCTTCATTGGCATATTTCTAAATACCTTGCACCTTACAATGTTGCCATCATTGAAAGTCGCAACAGCATCATACACAACAAAGTGAAGTGTTTCTATTCCAACAAATACAGTCTTGGGGATTCTCGACCATATAACACTATTTACACTTTCATTGGGGTTTTGAGTTTTTCCGTGAATACACTTTTTCAACAGTTCAGGTGCTGCTAAGTCTCTGAAAATAGGTTAGCCACAACACATACATTATCTCATATCACTAAAATGTACCTGATGAACACGGACGTTAATAATAACACCATTTGACAGCAGTTTAACAGCGCCACAGTGGGTCACGACCATGTAGAACACATTAAAAAAAATTAAAAATAGTTGTTGTCTTCGGAATTGAATAAATTATATATCTATTAAAAGGTAATAGTCTGCAGATTCAGAAAACGCAAAAAAGTAAAAATTGAACTTTTCATGATTTTAAGCCTTTCCAGAGCCCCTTCAACACTAACTCGCTACTACATTTTACTATATGAACTGTAGCATGAATACTGTGTTTGTCAGCCACGAAACCAGAAAGAAAAAATGGATCCAAGCACTATGGGACATAACACCTGAGGTCATCAGTCCCCTAGACTTAGAACTACTTAAGCCTAACTAACCTAAGGACATGACACACATCCATGCCCAAGGCAGCATTCGAGCCTGCGACAGTGGCAGCAGCGCGGTTCCGGACTGAAGCGCCTAGAACCGAAAATAGAAACAAAATCCTCCAAAATTTATCTTGGATGGATACACGAAGCAGTAGACAATGTCGGTAGTATCTTCCAACAACGACTTAACCAACACAATAGCTCGTTGCCGACAATCGTCTTACCCTGCAGCATATGAACCCGATACTCGTTCGGCTAAATTGGTACTGCCTATCTAGGCCATGCTGAAAGAGATTCGAACAATTAATTTCGACAAGTGTACAGCGCAGCTACCCCTTTTCACAGTTTGAATGTTGTTGATGCACGCCGCCGACCACACTCTCAACGGCCAGCTCCGACGGTATGACGTAACTTCTCTGGACTGCGGGGTGGCAGGTTGCAGCTCGCAGAAGAAAGTCTCCCCCCTCTCGACTTTAGGAAGTGTACAACTCATTTTTAATACGCATTTTAGAAAACTTTTACAAACATAGATTTTTAAATCACCTTGTATATCAAATTAATGTGGAAATTCAACAATTAAAGGCGACATAATAAAATTTACGTTTCCAACTTGACACAACATAATATATACTTACCAGCCAAACCCTTATGAGCACTTATGTCTGTTGTGATAGAAGTAGAAACAAGAGTCGATTTAGAAGAGATAGGGGATCCAGTATTAGAATCGGAATTTAAGAGCTTTCGAGGACTTACGGTCAAATAAGGCAGAAGGGATAGATAACATTCCATCAGAATTTCTAAAATCATTGGGGGAAGTGGCAACAAAACGACTATTCACGTTGGTGTGTAGAATATATGAGTCTGGCGATATACCATCTGACTTTCGGAAAAGCATCATCCACACAATTCCGAAGACGGCAAGAGCTGACAAGTGCGAGAATTATCGCACAATCAGCTTAACAGCTCATGCATCGAAGCTGCTTACAAGAATAATATACAGATGAATGGAAAAGAAAATTCAGAATGCGCTAGGTGACGATCAGTTTGGCGTTAGGAAAAGTAAAGGGACGAGAGAGGCAATTCTGACGTTACGGCTAATAATGGAAGCAAGGCTAAAGAAAAATCAAGACACTTTCATAGGATTTGTCGACCTGGAAAAAGCGGTCGACAATATAAAATGGTGCAAGCTGTTCGAGATTCTGAAAAATGTAGGGGTAAGCTATAGGGAGAGACGGGTCATATACAATATGTACCACAAGAGTACGATAAGAGTGGACGATCAAGAACGAAGTGCTCGAATTAAGAAGGGTGTAAGACAAGACTGTAGCCTTTCGCCCCTACTCTTCACTCTGTACATCGAGGAAGCAATGATGGAAATAAAAGAGAGGTTCAGGAGTGGAATTAAAACACAAGGTAAAGGGATATCAATGATACGATTCGCTGATGACATTGCTATCCTGAGTGAAAGTGAAGAAGAATTAAATGATTTGCTGAACGGAATGAACAGTCTAATGACTACACAGTATGGTTTGAGAGTAAATTGGAGAAAGACGAAGGTAATGAGAAGTAGTAGAAATGAGAACAGCGAGAAACTTAATATCAGGATTGATGGTCACGAAGTCAATGAAGTTAAGGAATTCTGCTACCTAGGCAGTAAAATAACCAATGACGGTCGGAGCAAGGAGGACATCAAAAGCAGACTCGCTATGGCAAAAAAGGCATTTCTGGCCAAGAGAAGTCTACTAATATCAAATACCGGCCTTAATTTGAGGAAGAAATTTCTGAAGATGTACGTCTGGAGTACAGCATTGTATGGTAGTGAAACAAGGACTGTGGGAAAACCGGAACAGAAGAGAATCGAAGCATTTGAGATGTAGTGCTATAGACGAATGTTGAAAATTAGGTGGACTGATAAGGTAAGGAATGAGGAGGTTCTACGCAGAATCGGAGAGGAAAGGAATATGTGGAAAACACTGATAAGGAGAAGGGACAGGATGATAGGACATCTGCTAAGACATGAGGGAATGACTTCCATGGTACTAGAAGGAGCTGTAGAGGGCAAAAACTGTAGAGGAAGACAGAGATTGGAAAACGTCAAGCAAATAATTGAGGACGTAGGTTGCAAGTGCTACTCTGATATGAAGAGGTTAGCACAGGAAAGGAATTCGTGGCGGGCCGCATCTGGCACGGATAACAGCGGCGATGCATCTTGGCATGGAAGCAGTGACGTCTTGGTAGGTCACTGGAGGGAGGTGGCGCCACAATAACACACACAAGTCACCCGACTCCCCTAAATTCCGGAGTGCGGGGCGATGGGCTGTGACGCCACGTTGAACCACATCCCAGATGTGTCCGATCGTGTTCAAGATCTTGCATTCTGGGGGGGCTGCACATCAATTGGAGCTCGCCATTGTGTTCCCCGAACCACGTCATCACACTCCTGGCCTTGTGACAAGCTGCATAATTTTGTTGAAAAATGCCTCTGACGATGGGAGACATGATCGTCATGAAGGGCTATAAGTGGTCTCCCACAGTGTACGATACTCCTTGGCCGTCGTAGTGCCTTGCACGACCGCCACTGTAGCCATGGATGCCCACGTGAATGTTGCCCAGAGCATAATGCACCCGCTGTCAGCTTGTCTCCGTTCCGCAGTATAGATGTCAAAGAGTTGTTCCCCTTGAAAACGACGGATTCCGTCCCTCACATTGGCATGACGAAGAAGGTGTCGTTATTCATCAGACCACATAACGCTCTGACGCTGCTCTAATGTCAACTGCCGATGGCCACGTGCCCATTTCAGCCGTAGTTGCCGATGTCGTGGTATCAACATTGTCACTTGCGTGGGTCATCGGCTGCGGACGCCAGTGGCTAGGAGTGTTCGGTGCACTGTGTGTTCATACATACTTTTACTCTGTCCAGCGTTAAGGGGCTCCGGAACGCCCTATACTTGCAATGTTAAAATAACGCTTATAAATTACATCTTTCCTCACAAAGTATTTGAGGTAGGAAGTTGAACTTTTTACAGATTATTTATTGGAATATGGGCTACAACTTAACACAGAGATTTTACAAAATTTTAGTTCAGTTATTAAAGATGATTTTTTTCAATTGTAATTTTTTGCAATTTTTTATGTATATATTCAAAAATATACAGTCTTTTGGAAAAAGGCTGTGTTAAATTATGCAGAAGGTACTGTGTAACATTTACTGAAAGTTTGAAACAAATATGTTTGGAAGATCCTTAGAAAACATGTAATTAGTATGAGAAAATAAAAGTTTTGGGAATCGAGCGACAAAGATTGGATTAACTTTTTAGTGCATTCCAGGTCCATAGGATGGATTATCTTCATCCTCTGCAAACTCCTCCTCCAGCTTGCTCTTGTTCCTCCTCCTGTTTACTCTTGCTTGTATTTCTAGACTCTTTACAGCCCTGTCTGCAGCCCGAAGGCGTTCCTTGTCTAAAGCAAGCATCGCTCGTACCATGTTAGAATCTTATTATTTACAGTAATAACACATACCTTTGGCTTTCCAACATTTCTCCTTTTCTTAAAAGCCTTCAGAGAATTTCTAATAACTTTACTTTTACTCATTATTATACTTCAACAAAACAGAGACTCAAGAAACAGAATTAATTACGAATATTTTCGAGATAATGACAGAGTAAATATACATGAAACAATCGACAATCACACCAGCGATATATATTGAACCATCACAGGTTAGCCACAACACATACTTTATCTGACATCACTAAAATGTACCTGATGAACACGGACGTTAATAATAACACCATTTGACAGCAGTTTAACAGTGCCACAGTGGGTCACGCCCATGTAGAACACATTTCAAAAAAAATTTAAAAATAGTTGTAGTCTTTGGAATTGAATAAATTATATATCTATTAAAAGGTAATAGTCTGCAGATTCAGAAAACGCAAAAAAGTAAAAATTGAACTTTTCATGATTTTGAGCCTTTCCGGAGCCCCTTAAAGTGTGATGTTAGTTCCACCACAGTTGCCGCCTGTCCTGTTTCACCCGTCTGCCCAGCCTGCGGCGTCCGACATCTGCAATGAGAGGTGGCCGCCCAACCCCACGATATCTGGTCGTGGTTTCGCCTTGGTTTCGCCACGTATTGAAGACACTCACCACAGTACTCCTCGAACACCCGGCAAGTCGTGCAGTTTCCGAAATGCCCTTTCCAAGCCTCGGAGCCATCACAATCTGCCCTCGGTCAAACTCAGTTATATCGAGCGCCTTCCCAATTCCGCACACGGACAGCACGCTCGCTGGTACTACATGCACCCTGCACTTGTCTGACTGGCAGCCGTATCTTGAGAGGTGGCATGAGCCCCCTCTCATATTTCTATCTTACGATATTCCTCTCTAATTGCATGCAGTGAAAAGTCGCTATTCCTTCCCACGCGGACTTCCCACGCAGAGTCTCTCGTTACCCGGGTGGTCCGGTGACAGGCGGGCTCTGCTGATCTGGAAAGCGTTAAGCCGACGGGTGTGAGGAAGTCGAGTGAATGCTTTTCAGACGCCGACATTGTCAAAAGACACGCCCGGAGGGGTCTGAAGTAGTGGCTGGGCTAGAGGTTCCGTTACTTCGCAGAAACTTAGCGAAAACACTTTCTGGCGGGCTACCAGCGTGGCGTGGGAATGACTTGTGTACCCAGGCAGTTGCGGCGGGAAAATTCCCGCGCTTTCTGCAAAATAGTAACTGTGATTGGCTTGCTCAGGGCATAGCTCCGTGACGTAGCAAAATCAGCGCAGAAATTGGCGCCAAGAATCTCCATTGGTGGAATGGTAGTGCTCCGGCAATAGGGTGGAATTTTCCGCCGGTTTTCGTGGGGGCGGGAATGTTGTGTGTTCGGCCTGTACGGGTGCTCTAGGTAGTCGGCTCTCGCCTTTCGGTCGAGGACGTCGAAGCAACCAGCCATCGCCTTCGGTACGTCAGATCGTGTTCTGGCAGTTAAGAAGACAGTTTGGTAATGTATGTCCGCAGCACCGGCAGATAGGGATTTTCCTAGGTGATAATCAGAGCTCAGCAGAGCGCGCCTGTTCGTCTTTTTCTAACTTTGTTCTGTCTTGAGCAGCAGCAATTAATGTTGGGTTAGCTGTGTGTCTCTCTTAAGATTTGAGTGGCAAGGAATTAGCTCCACATACCACTTCGTCTTAAACCTCACAATCTAGTTTAGGGACAACTTCACCTTCATAGCGTTTGTTTGAGTATCCAATTTGAGCCAATTTGATGTATTATAAATGTTTCATGTGTTTTTGTTTATTATTTTGTGTTTAATCTTAATAAATCATATTGTTATTTTGGACAGAACTTTCATTCTGTTAATCGGTAGAGCAACCCATCATTTCTCACTACGTTACTGAAACCTTCATTTATTTAACTTATTTATCAAATTAAATTATTGCAGGTGCCATAGTCTTTTCTACTCCGCTTGCAGGGTTGATTACAGTCAGTTCGCGTATATTCTTTAATACATGTGCAACAGCAAAAGTCGGAGTTACAATAGGGGGGGGCTTAGAGCATCATTTACATATGGAGATTCTAGAAGAATTTAGTGTTAAATACACTGCTTGCCCCGGCACCTGGCAACCTCTCCAGGTGACGCTGATATCGGCTGGAACGGTTTATACCGGTGGTAGGTCAGTTGTCGACATGTTCTGGCCGATCAGTGTACAGTTCTCTTATAATGTGCAACACTGGTAACAAATTAGCTTCAGTGGGGTAGGACGTAAAACGGGCCAGCTTGGAGCTGAAGAGACACCACAGGACTTTTAATTTCCACTGTCTATACTTTTAAAAATAAATTCTTAAAACTTTGTCAGCTTGTCCAGGATTCAGCACTGACACTCATAGCAGTGGAAGTTCTAAAACTTAACATAATAATTTTTTTTCGTGTGAAGTTTCATAAATTTTTCACTTACCATTGGCTGCATTTGTTGCAATAGGTACACTTTTCTTCATAAGTAACAGAGATTCTTCGACGAATTTTGCGCGTAATACAAACCATATTTACAGGTGCCTGAAACTTTATAATTTATTTAATTTACGAAAAAATGAATGAGCTGTTACATTTTAAACTTTCTGTTTAGAAAAAACTTCAAATTTTCTAGTTAATTATCTCAATTTTTACCACAGTTTTTAATAGATTTGGAAAATTCTAGAGTTTCATGCTCCTGTAAGTATGGTCTGCATGCTGTGCAAAATACATCGACGAATCTCCCTCTTTTATGAAGAAAAGTGTACCTATAGCAACAAATGCAGCCAATAGTAAGTGAAAAAATTATGAAATTTTATATGTCAAAAACATTTATTTCTTTATGTTTTTGAACTTCCACTGCCATGAGTGTGAATCCTGAGTCCTTCTTCGTCATGCTGACAAAGTTTTATGAATTTATTTGCAAACGTATTGACAGTTTAAATTAAAATGTCATGTCGTGCCTCTCCTGCTCTCAGTCGGCCCATTTGATGTCCTACCCTCTTTAAGAACATAAAAAGTAATCGTACTCTGTTTATTTAGCCTCTCACCATTTTTCACTTTACACACACATATGCATGTATTAAAAAATGTTTCGGTTTTCATGGAAATGTACGCTGTGAAATGATTAGCAAGTGATATATTTGTTTTTCTGTGTGAACGATATTGTTTTCAGAATAAGGATGGCTCTGACATGATGAGTATCTCTTAGACAGGAGACTTTGTTCTCGTATGATAAGACACGTTTGGCAAGGCCGACATACAGCCTAAACATTCAGTGTTTTCACCAAGGCAGACATATGAAATGGAATTTAGAAGTACGCACTGCTTGAAGCAACAGAGTCTGTTGAATTTACTAATTGGTATATATTGTATGCACTGTGTGCCAGGAGGAATGTTTAGTATTCAGGAATATGACAGGAACGATGATTCAACGCAAAAATGAGTGGCAAACATCAGCTTTAAAACACATACCTTAAGAGATATGGACACTTGTTCAGTAGAGGATATGTACTTCACAATATCGGAGTTGAACATCTGCTCATAATTCTAACGGTACGCACTTTAGGGCCTATGTTTATTGAACAAACTTTTATTGTTTAGGTCCATACCACCATCTCTGAAAATACGGACACAAAAGAGCTTGCACCAGTTTTTTTTCATAGTATCGAAGATGATGAACTGCTCAAAGCTCGTAGCGTATGCATCCTAGAGCCCATGTTTGCTACATATTTTTCATTCGCATAATCATTCCTGTCAACGCTCTGAATACTGACAGTTCTGCGCAGCATTCCTCTAGAACAGAATGGACAACCATAGTGTCGGAAGCCTCTTTAACGTATCCGTAACATTTCTAACTTTTCCACTCTTTGCTCCGTTTCCCTACAAGTTTTTCTACGTGATGGTTCCAGTTTAAGTTGTTCGTAACTATAATAACTACATATTTAGCTTAATCGACAAACTTAAAGTTTGTGTGATTAATCCCATAACCGAAATTTAACGGATCTCTTTAGTGCTGTCGTCAAGGTGGGAATGTCAGACTTTAATGGCAGAGCGACGACGAGGTAAAAAAGGGCGGAACACATGTTCTGAATAGGTTGGGTTGTTTGGGGAAGCTCTAAATGGCTCTGAGCACTATGGGACTTAACATCTGTGGTCATCAGTCCCCTAGAACTTAGAACTACTTAAACCTTACTAACCTAAGGACATCACACACATCCATGCCCGAGGCAGGATTCGAACCTGCGACCGTAGCAGTCCCGCGGTTCCGGACTGAGCGCCTAGAACCGCTAGACCACCGCGGCCGGCTGTTCGGGGAAGGAGACCAGACAGCGAGGTCATCCGTCTCATCAGATTAGGGACGGATGGGGAAGGAAGTCGGCCGCGCCCTTTCAGACGAACCATCCCGGCATTTGCCTGGAGTGATTGAGGGAAATCACGGAAAACCTAAATCAGGATGGCTGGACGCGGGATTGAACCGTCGTCCTCCCGAATGCGAGTTCAGTGTCTAACCACTGCGCCACCTCGCTAGGTTTCTGAATGGGAAAGGATGGGTGAGGAAATCGGTCCAATCGTTTCCTAAAAACCCAATTCGGCGTTTTCCATAAGCGATACGGGTAAACCTAAATCTGAATGCCTGCATGTGGAACTGAAGCCTGGTCCTCCTGAAAAGACATCCTGCGCACCGCCAGTGCGTCATCTCGCTTGGTGATGACAACAGATTCTGCGACTAAGAGCTGTTTACTCTGTAATGTTAAACTTTCCGAGCTACAGAGTAGTAGCAGAGAGCGATAAAGCTAGTCGAAATGACGTCCGAACACTGAAAACCCATGTCACCTCCGAAAAAGGGACCGTCGCCTAGCGTTGCGGCTTCCTGTGTAAAAAACTGAAAAATATTAGTCGATCACAATATTATTGCACTTGGCAGCGAGGACGCTTCGATCGGCTTAACGTGAATCAGTGCGCAATCAACTTTGACAGTATATTCACAACTGACCTCAGAGCGTTGGCAGTCCGATGTATTTCACCACTGCACTTCCTTGCCACGTGTTTCTGGTAACGACCAAGTGCAATAATATTGTAAGTCTGCAGGCTTTCGTGGCCGTTGTCACTGAAGTTAAAATCTTCTGGGTTATTAGGCCGCGTCATGTTTCTTCTAAAATGTTCGACGTTTCGACCCCTCTGCTGGGATCTTCCTCAGGATCTTTTGGTGCCCACTACTGCTAGAACACTGTCAGAGACGAGTGTCGCGTCCACATAAAAGGGGGAATTTTCTGACGTTCCTGCTGGAGAAGTGATGGTATTGGTTAAAATTCATGTGGCTACCATTGGTGGGCCATAGTCATAGGTTAATACAGAAGAAGAGGTTGAGCAGTACCACGCTTTCTGTTTCTGTGTTACTACAGTGGGCAGTACACACTGATGAGACAAAACTTATGATCACTTCTCATCGCGAGGGTGAATGGCTCGCCTCCTGGTGGTGTTGCGGGCACGTGACGTAGTAAGGAAAGAATGTAAGCGGAGGAGAGACGAATGGGCAGTAATTATAGTGAAGATACGGGCCCCAAATGCGGAAATCCATTGCCGTAAGGAGTTTTGGCAAATGGTACATCGTTGTGGCGCTGCGGCTGAAAACGATAATCTGTGAAACGGCGAAGCTGGTTCCCTGTTGACGTACTACTGTCGTGAGCAGCTATGGAAAGTGGCTGAAGAAAGGTGAAATAACGAGGACGCCGTATGGTATTGGACGACCACGTCTCATCACAAAACATAGAGGTCGTAGGATCCCGCACAGTGTAATCCAGGACAGGCAGCCATCTGTGGCATATCTGATAACAGAGTACAGTACTGGTGAAGGCGCAAGTGTTTCGGATCACACCGGTCAAAGACCATTGTGTTCCTGTGAGGACCCAACGACATAGTCAATTACGGTAGCAGTTGGTACATCATCAGTGAGTTTTCGTCGTGGATAAGTAGAAGCGTGTCGCCTGTCAAACGAATCGCATTTCTTGTTACATCAGGTCGATGGTTGGGCCCTTAGACGCCGTCATCCCGGTTAATGAGTGCACGAAACATGCACCACGCCGCAGATGCAGACACTGAGGGCAGATTTATGTTATAGGGTACACTGAGTTGGGCTTCCATGGGATCTGTGGTGGTAATGGAAGGCATCATGACAATAGAGAACTACGTGAACACTATTGCGGACCACCAGTATTGCTTCATGCTTGAAGTCTCCCTGTATGGTGATAACATCTTCCAACAGCGTAACTGTCGTGTTTCAAGGTCAGAATCGTGCTGCAGTGGTTTGACGGGCGTTATAGGGAACTGATGTCTTTGACAGCAAGTGTGCCTGATATGTACCCACTGTAACACATGTCGGGCGCCAGCTGCGTGCTTCTAAACCACCATCCCGTAGTTTGCGGGACCTACTTAAGCTGTGCGTAGACATCTGGCGCCACATAGTTCTGGAATCCTGTCAAGCACTTGTAGAATCCATTCCAAGCAGAATCTCTGTTCTACTGTGCTTGAACAGTAGAGAAACACTCTGTTAAACAGGTGGCCGTAATGTTTTTGCTAATCAGTGCACACATACAGTACTGATTTGTTGAAGACGGTAATCTATTATAAATACTGCAAAGTGTATATCGATATCCTCAAACGACGCTATGTATTTTTCCCTCAACATGTTCAAAAAATGGTTCAAATGGCTCTTAGCACTATAGGTCATCTGAGGTCATCAGTCCCCTCGCTCGGTCACAGCGGCCGGCCCCATCACGTTCCATCAAAATACTCGCACGTCTATTCGCAACATTACTCTACTGTTGTACGTGTATAGCTACATGACTGCCTGCAGTTCACACTTAAGTACTTGGAAGAACGTTCGTGGGACCATTTTCAGACCGTTTCTCTCAAGAGTTGCATGTCGGAAAAATAACTCTTAAATCATTCAGTGCGAGCTCTGACTTCTTTCATTTTATTATGGTGGTAATTACTCCCTATGTAGCAGGGAGACAACAAACCATTTTGTTACTGGAAAAAGGAAGCAGGGGGACTCAACAGAAGATTCACAATTTCCACTCTTTCTTTGGAACTTCCACAAATTTCAAGATCGGATTTGTACAAAATTGTGTCTGAAAACCTAAACTTTAAGAAACTATGTTCTCGGTGGGTACCCATACTCCTCACAGAGGACCACAAAAGGAAGAGATTTGCCACTTCATTGGACTTTTTGATTCGTTACGAGGAAGAAGGGGATGACATGTTGAGTCAAATTGTCACTGGAGATGAAACATGGGTATCCCATATCACTCCCGAAAGCAAGCGACAATCGATGGAATGGCGACACACAACCTCATCCGTCAAGGTCAAAGCCAAACAGACGCTGTCAAAGCCCAAGATTATGGCAACTGCGTTCTGGGACCGGCGCGGTGTTTTGCTAGTGGACTTTATGCCACGAGGAACGACAATCAACTCAGATGCCTACTGTACAACTCTAAAGAAGCTCCGGAGAGCAATTCAAAACAAAGGGCGCGGCATGCTGACAAAAGGAGTTTTACACCTGCACGATAACCTCTCAAAACACTCGGGATTTGATTGATTCTTTTGGCTGGGAAGTTTTGGACCATGCACCATACAGCCCCGACCTTGCTCCTAGCGATTTTCACCTTTTCCGGTACCTGAAACACCATCTTGGTGGACAGCGCTTAAATGACGACGATGAAGTGAAAGCGGCCGTGAACTCTTGGCTGTCCGAGCAGGCGGCCGAATTCTTTGAAGAGGGAATTAAAAACTTAGTTGTACGGTATGACAAGTGCTTAAATAAACTAGGCAACTATGTAGAAAAATAGGTAAAAGTGTGTAGAATCAGAGAATAAAAGTTTTTTACAAAAGTATTTGTATCTTTTTTTTAAATAAAAACGGCCCTTACTTAAAAAACAACCCTCGTATAAACGGGTATTCATTGGACAAATGTATTATACTAGAACTGACATGTAATTACATTTTCACGCAATTTGGGTGCATAGATCCTGAGAAACAGTACCCAGAACTACCACCTCTGGCCGTAATAACGGTCTTGATATGCCTGGGCATTGAGTCAAACAGAGCTTAGATGGCGTGTACAGGTACAGCTGCCCATGGAGCTTCAACACGATACCTCAGTTCATCAAGAGTAGTGACTGGCGTATTGTGACGAGCCAGTTGCTCGGACGCCATTGACCAGACGTTTCCAATTGGTGAGAGATCTGGAGAATGTGCTGGCCAGGGCAGCAGTCGAACATTGTCTGTATCCAGAAAGGCCGTACAGGACCGGCAACGTGCGGTCGTGCAATATCCTGCTGAAATGTAGGGTTTCGCAGGGATCGAATGAAGGGTAGAGCCACGGGTCGTCACACATCTGAAATGTAACGTCCACTGTTCAAAGTGCCGTCAATGCGAACAAGAGGTGACCTAGACGTGTAGCCCATACGTTCACGCCGTGTGATACGCCAGTATGGCGATGACGAATACACGCTTCCAATGTGCGTTCACCGCTATGTCGCTAAACACGTGTGCGACCATCATGATGCTGTAAACAGAACCTGGATTCATCCGAAAAAAAATGACGTTATGCCATTCGGTCACCTTTGTTCGTCGTTGAGTACACTATCGCAGGCGCTCCTGTCTCTGATGCAGCGTTAAGGGTAACCGCAGCCATGGTCAACGAGCTGATAGTACATGCTGCTGCAAACGTCGTCGAACTGTTCGTGCAGATGGTTGTTGTCTTGCAAACGTCCCCATCTGTTGACTCAGGGATCGAGACGTGGCTGCACGATCCTTTATTGCCATGCGGATAAGATGCCTGTCATGTCGACTGCTAGTGATACGAGGCCGTTGGGATCCAGCACGGCATTTCGTATTACCCTCCTGAACCCGCCGATTCCATATTCTGCTAACAGTCATTGGATCTCAACCAACGCGAACAGCAATGTCGCGATACGATAAACCGCAATCGCGACAGGCTACAGTCCGACCTTTATCAAAGTCGGAAACGTGATGGTACGCATTTCTCCTCCTTACGCGAGGTATCACAACAACGTTTCACCCGGCAACGCCGGTCAACTGCTGTTTGTGTATGAGAAATCGGTTGGAATCTTTCCTTATGTCAGCACGTTGTAGGTGTCGCCACCGGCGCCAACCTTGTGTGAATGCTCTGAAAAGCTTATCATTTGCATATCACAGCATGTTCTTCCTGTCGGTTAAATTTCGCGTCTGTAGCACGTCATCTTCGTGGTGTAGCAATTTTAGTGGCCAGTACTGTATTTAGCTGACTCGACAACGTTAAGGTTTGTGCGATTTATCAAATAACCGAAATTGGGCGGATCTTTTTAATACTGATGATTAGAACCGCGCACTTTCTATTCCTTAGTTGCACTTGCCACTTTTTCCATTATACAGATATATTGTGTAGTGCATTCTGCAATTCATTTTAACCTTCTGATGTCTTTACTGGACGGCATTGGACGATAAGCGTCACCTTCATCTGCAAACACTGTAAGAGTGCTCCAGTGAATGTCTCCCAAATCGTTTGTATGAATTAGGAGCAGCAGAAGTGCTATAACGCCTCCTTGGGGAAAGCCAGACATCATTTCTGTTTCCCACGGTGACTTTCAGTCAATTAAAATGAACTGTAACCTTTCTCAAAGAAAAACACGGATCAAGTCACACAACTGAGGCGATACTCCACAGGCATGAAACTTCTTTAGAATTCGCTCGTGAAGACGGTGTCGAAATCCTTCTGCAAATCTAGAAATATGGATCTAACTTGAGATTTCCTGTCGGTAGCTCTCATTACTTCTTGTGAATCAAAATTACGGGGTGTATGTCACAACAATGGTAGCTATGAAGAAGCCATTGCTTACCTATTCTTCAAATAGTGTAGAATTATTCGTTGCAAACGAATTCTAAACCCCATAACCGTGGCTAAAGTGCGACCAATTTTTTTCTAAAATTTCCTATTTTGTCCAACATTGATCTTCCGCATGACTGACCTCACACTAACAAATAGGAACAAAAGAGCCATCACAGACTCAGCTGGGCTGTTAAACCAGTTCGTTTTTTTTTGCGGTACGGTTAAACTGCTCCCTTCAATTGTAATGGGCACCTCGGGAATTCATCGCTGATATATGTCTCTGGGTCCTTGTGTAAGGCTGGAGATAGCGGCGATTTATGAGATCAGGAGCGGGTAATAAATGTTAATAAATCCCGTAAGGAGGAATATCAGCCGGCATGCTTCACGGCTGTATTAACGTCACCACGCCGGCCATATTTCAGAGTGAGCTATGGGACTGCCGTGTCCAAGCGGCAGCCGACAAGACGACAAAGCCTGCCGCCGCCTTTTGCTTCTGGGAGTTTCACTGCGCCGCCAGGCAATGAAAACATTTACAGAGCCGTCCCACATAGTCTAGATTCCAGACTAACATTGTAGAAGTTTCCAGCTACCGCTATATTCTTAATTCAGAGTCAAGAAATTGGGAAGATTTTTTTTATGTGTACTGGGGTTCTCTTCATTCACATGTACTTGTAGCATTTCATGGACCGCGTGAAGTTGTATTCGTTCCATCAGTTTCCCATATAACTTTCTCTGCTGATATTCTATTTAAGCATACCACGATCTGCGTCTTCTTGCTTCCCTTGATGAGCTTCCAGTTAGTAAAAACCAAGTAGGAGATAGAATCAATGTTCAAATTAGTCTTTTCAGAAAGTACATTTTCAAAATGGAGTGTACTAAATTTAGAAGTTGTAAGAGACCAACCGCAGATTGTCGAGCAACGATTAGTTGATCTTGGGAAGTGCTTTAGCGATGCTTAGTTAGTTCTTGCTTAAAGAATTTCACTAAAGTGCATCGAAATATAAGAAGTATCTTATACACTCCTGGAAATGGAAAAAAGAACACATTGACACCGGTGTGTCAGACCCACCATACTTGCTCCGGACACTGCGAGAGGGCTGTACAAGCAATGATCACACGCACGGCACAGCGGACACACCAGGAACCGCGGTGTTGGCCGTCGAATGGCGCTAGCTGCGCAGCATTTGTGCACCGCCGCCGTCAGTGTCAGCCAGTTTGCCGTGGCATACGGAGCTCCATCGCAGTCTTTAACACTGGTAGCATGCCGCGACAGCGTGGACGTGAACCGTATGTGCAGTTGACGGACTTTGAGCGAGGGCGTATAGTGGGCATGCGGGAGGCCGGGTGGACGTACCGCCGAATTGCTCAACACGTGGGGCGTGAGGTCTCCACAGTACATCGATGTTGTCGCCAGTGGTCGGCGGAAGGTGCACGTGCCCGTCGACCTGGGACCGGACCGCAGCGACGCACGGATGCACGCCAAGACCGTAGGATCCTACGCAGTGCCGTAGGGGACCGCACCGCCACTTCCCAGCAAATTAGGGACACTGTTGCTCCTGGGGTATCGGCGAGGACCATTCGCAACCGCCTCCATGAAGCTGGGCTACGGTCCCGCACACCGTTAGGCCGTCTTCCGCTCACGCCCCAACATCGTGCAGCCCGCCTCCAGTGGTGTCGCGACAGGCGTGAATGGAGGGACGAATGGAGACGTGTCGTCTTCGGCGATGAGAGTCGCTTCTGCCTTGGTGCCAATGATGGTCGTATGCGTGTTTGGCACCGTGCAGGTGAGCGCCACAATCAGGACTGCATACGACCGAGGCACACAGGGCCAACACCCGGCATCATGGTGTGGGGAGCGATCTCCTACACTGGCCGTACACCACTGGTGATCGTCGAGGGGACACTGAATAGTGCACGGTACATCCAAACCGTCATCGAACCCATCGTTCTACCATTCCTAGACCGGCAAGGGAACTTGCTGTTCCAACAGGACAATGCACGTCCGCATGTATCCCGTGCCACCCAAAGTGCTCTAGAAGGTGTAAGTCAACTACCCTGGCCAGCAAGATCTCCGGATCTGTCCCCTTTTGAGCATGTTTGGGACTGGATGAAGCGTCGTCTCACGCGGTCTGCACGTCCAGCACGAACGCTGGTCCAACTGAGGCGCCAGGTGGAAATGGCATGGCAAGCCGTTCCACAGGACTACATCCAGCATCTCTACGATCGTCTCCATGGGAGAATAGCAGCCTGCATTGCTACGTAAGGTGGATATACACTGTACTAGTGCCGACATTGTTCATGCTCTGTTGCCTGTGTCTATGTGCCTGTGGTTCTGTCAGTGTGATCATGTGATGTATCTGACCCCAGGAATGTGTCAATAAAGTTTCCCCTTCCTGGGACAATGAATTCACGGTGTTTTTTTGTTATTTCAATTTCCAGGAGTGTATTTCAATGTCAATTAGTCACTCTGTGCTGCAACAAAATTCGTAGGAAACGCACGTCAGAGAAAGTGAAACAAGATTTATGGAACCATGAGTTTGGTGTGGGAAGTGATGAAACGGTCTGCATCCACACCTAAGAATACATATCTCGAGCATGTATATCCAGTAGCCATTTTTCTTACTATATACGTGTAGTGTTTGTTCTGTCGGATGTGTCTGTACTATTGGCAACTGTGACATCCTCAGTGCAGAAGCGTAATCGGGTATGAACCGTTTGTGAAAATAGAGGCAACGCCGTGAGCAACTACTTCGTAGTGCATTATGAGTTGAGACTTGGATTGGGAGGTATGCGGGCTTGTATAGCCAAAGTGAAGCAGTGAAGCGGTGCAAACGGAGTTGTTCACGTCCTCACTGCGGCGCGCACTTTACAGGTTTATGCCTGAGTGCCTTTTGAAGCGAATGGACAGTTCCTACTGGAAATCGGCGCCTCTGGTGCTGGTCTTCTGGGAACCCACGTCTCGATTGTGAGCTGCGTGGTTTACATTAAATTAGAAACTGATGCTGCATGTACTACGTTTTTAGAGAAGCAAGGGGCGGACCCAGGTTCTGACATTTGAATTGGACAATAACATTGGTCTGTGGATCATGCACGTCTTGGTTCCCAGATAATCATCTTGAAGTGCCAGCAGATGGTGCTGTAACAGTGCTCAGACACTAAGGAATGATTCAAAGCCATATCATGGAGAATTCTACACAATTCACCACATACCCTGTGTGGAACAGGACGTGACAGGCATGTATTAAGCTCATTAAACAGATTCTGTCCTATCTCTATACTGAGGGACGCAGAGTGATCATCATATATGATGCACAACTGAAGACTCACTTGGGTTGGATGGTTAGGATGCTACATTGCTCACAGTGTCTGCAGTGATCGATTGCTCAATTCTGACTAACAGATCTGATGCCTTCCACCACCATGACGTCTTTAGCTCTCCTCGTTTAGTGGTGCTCTCGATGGGTTCAAACAGATGCGTGGGATCTTTTGCAGTCAGTGATGGCAAGGTGGGACAAGGAGAGACAACTAACGCCTAACACGGTCCATCTCCCACACCACCAGCACTAGAAGGAGGTGAAGAGATGCCCAATGATGGGATGAAAGTTTATGCAATGCTTGTGCATATGGCAATCTTTTAGCCTGGACGTTGGGATTCATTAACTGCTGAGGTCATCAGTCCCCTAGAACTTAGAACTACTTAAACCTAACTAAGGTCATCACACACATTCATGCCCGAGGCAGGATTCGAACCTGCGACCGTAGCTATTTTTCACCACCACAATGAGCTTACAATGGACGCATCCACTTCTGATTGCGACATTCCACTGGGCCGTCCATCAATTCATTCATGTCGGGTCTGCAGCTGTCGGTTTTCGACCAACACGACAAATGATGTCTGTGGCCTGCAAAGTATCCTCGCAACCACCATGTCTCGTTGGGTTGGCGTTTGAAGATCTGGCTACTCATGTGATGGCGTTGATGGATGACATTATCCTCAGTCTTCGGACAAAGATACACAAGCAATTGCTGGCTTTGTAGCACAGGAGCAACTGAACATTCTGTGCAGGGAAGGTGCAGCTAGACCTCGTTGATCTGGTGCTACATTATACCTGCACCCCATGTTAGCCCATAGGATGGCCTCAGTCAATCTCAACGTTATCGGCACATATCAAATTTCAGTTCCTGCAAGATATACTCAGGGTGGCAGACGTAAATGTCACACTAATGGAGGGAGCTCGATTGGAGTCATTGCCAGACTTATACGGATTTATTGCTTCTGTTACCGCTACAGCTATGAGAGGCAGTGGAACCGCTGCCACTGTGCGACATAGAAAAGAGGTAACTGGTGTGATGTACCTGTTGTTGGCACAGGGACCGGCGTTCGATGAGCAGAGGACTTTTGAGTTATTAATGCCTATGCTTATTCTGGGACAGACGAAAGATGGAATCGGTCAAGTATTTACGAGAGACAAGTTACACCTCTCCTCTTGGGTTGCTATGACGACAGCATTATTGACGGAGTCTTTTATAGTGTACTATCTCAGAAAGACCAACAGCCAAACTGCATTCTGTGTCCCAAACAGCATCTCTTGGTACTCGACATGTGTTTTGCTGATACTTGGGAGATGTTATGCAGTGAGCACCTTGGCCTTAATTACTTTACCAGCCATTCCGCCATCTACATCTCCTCTTACGTTGCGATGGCGATTCCGGAGGCAGAGTGCTGGGCCGAGGCTTTTCAGTCCATGGTACATACATCTGTACAGTCAACTCCAGAGGCAGACAGTGTAGAAATACCAGAGATTAAGGAAACTAAACGTGGCACTGCTATAGGACCAGAGATCAAGGAAATTAACAGCCAGTACATGGGCCTCACGTGTGTGTCGATTGCTGAGGTGTCTATCGACCCTTTAATGATGGCTCAAATGCATCAGATTGGCTTTACGCGTCCGCTGTTTGCTAATGATACAGAAAGCTCGCGCTGGCACTGAAAAACGACAGACATTTGTTATGCACTTCTCCAAGAACGTTCGGCATAACCAACATTCGCAAATCGTCAGATGGAAAGCCATCGAGCAAAAGCAAAGATTTGCATCATCACCCGCCATAATCTTGAAGGTGTCACGATGCGGACGAGATGCCAGAAAAGAATGGATGAAGAACCTTCGTCCTTGCATCTCATTATCTCCAAATAACGACAAAGACGGCGGCCATACATGCATGCTCTGGATCTCCCTGTTGATTCTAGTGACAAATCATGTGGATGTTGGACGTGTGTTCATCGACCACTATCATAGACTATATCAGGATATGCACCACAATGATGCCTTCTTTGTAGCAGTCCCCAAGACCTCACCAGCACACTTCATGATATGGTGTTGGTATCACTTTTGGAGGAGATCATGAGTGATGATTTTCGAATCGCCCTTGCTAGGAGAGCACTTAATGAATCACTGGCCCCACTTCTGTTTCTGTTGGAATTCTACTGGACTTTTGACAATCTGATGGGGCTGCGATGGAAGGAAACATAGGGAAAAGTTGCTGTCATTAGAGGTCCCCATACCACCAGCTTCCAAGGTACATCTTGTTATTCCAGTGCCCAAATCAGCTAGATGCGTACAGGCCCTACATTACTGCCAGTTCAATCTCCTTAACCGTGATTTCAAAATCTCCACTATAATCTTGGCGATGTGTTGTAATCGAGCGTTCCACTAAGTTATTTCATCTGCACAAATTTGTTTGGGGATAGGAGTAGGGCGATAATACTGGGATGTTCTTAGGCGACTGTCGAGATATGAAGGTGCTTGTGCCAGTCTGTCAGTTGTGTGGTGTTCTCGTCTCCGTCGACTGCACATTTGATAAAGTGAGGCACTCCTTCCTAGCTGATGTGGTGGATAGTATGACGTTTCCTGCCCCCTTTTTCCATGTGTATTCTCCATTGTGCATCGTTGAGAATGATGATTAATGGTAAGGTGGAAGGACACATCCACCCAACCTTATGTTCGGTCTGACAGGGCTGTCGCCTCTCAGTGGTCCTGTATGCAACAGCGATGGAGCCACTTCGATGTGGGCTGAAACAACGTCCTTTGGGGATCACACTGAGAAAAGGCGATTTCCAATCCTGTGCTTACACGATCTTGTTGTTTGCGATCCAAATGACGCTAGGATGGATTGAGTGGTATGGGAACCCGACAGGCAGTAACATGAACATGGCCACGTCACCTGCCATGGAAACTGGCAGAGGGCTCTGGGAGACGAGTGTGTCACCACAGCGGACGATGGATACACATTGCCGTTTGGGCATCATATTTATGAGATGTGCACCGTCATACGCCTTTTACAAGATCTCTGCGAAGGGATCTGAGGCCACCTCCTCAGAGAGTTAGATTTAAGCCACAGAGCCGCCTTCACTAACCCCAAACTTTCCTGGGTACTTCATTTGGTGCGGATCCTACTAATGACTCCTATGATGGCACAACGGATCCTGGTGGCATTTGGATACTTTTTTAGTAATGAACTTCTCTTCAAGGTACGATAGGATACCTTCACCTCCCTCGCAGTGAAGGACTGGAAGTTGTCTATGTTCGTGCACGTGCGGCGGCCCTTTATGTCAACGCTGTGCCCAATATGTGGACCCGTCTTTGACATAGTTTCACCGCCCTCCTCGTTTATGAACTGGCGCCTCCATTCTGCCTACCCTCCGTTGCACTCACTCACATCAAAACATTCTTCCTTTGTTATAGCTATGTCCACACGAATTTCCCCTATACCGTGACATCTACGGAGCGTGATGTTTACGGCCTGTTGATGAGGAGTCATACTGAGAATGTGGTTGAGAGACACCATCCAGGTGTGACTTGGCCTGCGGTGTGGCGAGCGATTCACCACACATATTCCGCGAAGGAGATCCGCGTTACGTGGTACCTGTGGTTAATGAAAAGTTTCTGACAAGACGTAGACTGTACGATATTGCTCTGACCGAATCCCCAATGTACATGTTGTGTCATGCGAATGATATGGATGAATATCGCCTGGAATCAGGACCTTCAGCATATGCGTGGCTTACATTTCGGAATATGCTTGCCGTCCATCTCCGAATGCCGCCCCTCAAAATGGAGACTTGAATGCTTCTTCGCCTGGTTGAGACATACTTTCCCCAATCAAAGAGACATCCAGTGAACTGGATCAAAGGACTTCTTGTGAACTACTTTTTTCCTAGATAAACTCAGATGTGCTTAACGTTTGGAGTTTCCTGCAAGAAAGACAATATAAATTGCACTACGTTCCAAATGTCGTCAGAGTTTCGCTAATTACTTACACAGTGTATTCAAGGATTTCCCCACACAGCTTGACTTGTATCTTCCACTTCTCTTTCTTTCTGGACAGCTTGTCGATTTTCCTGTTTCCCGATCCTAATATGTATCTCCCCATTGCTTCCTGAGCACCCGATGATCTGATTATTGTGGACAGCATATACCAGTGGATCATTAAACACGCACGTACACCGAAAAGACGTATACGGGTTCCCATTGAGGAGAGTTGGGACCGGACAGCTTTTATTTTCTGATGTTTCAAGTGGTCGTCACTTTTGTGTTGTACTACTGAAAGCGTATCATCAGTTTGGTTGTGTTCGGCTTCATAGTATTTTCTAACAAAATGCTGTGTTGCCAAGCAGTTTCATTTTTTATTGTAATATTATATTCACTATTTTTAGTGCCATGTGAGTCCACTGGCTTTAAAAATAGTTAGCGTCACAAGAGCAAAAATTACAGTGAAATTTTTCATGTTCTAACTGTACAGTTCATTTTCCACCTTGCCATTATTGTGAAATTGTTGTATTTGTGATACGAGCGTCCGCGTAAAGCGGGGACTAACGTTCCGATGTCCAATTGCGCCAGTCTTCAGTATCTCTCTCGAAATATTATTTTTCCTGAGCTTAAATCAGAGATGATATGTGGGTCTTTGGTTCTGTTCACGTTGCCACCTCTCCGCATACGTATTCCATCCGAGTATCGCCCTATCCAACTTATTAACACAGTGATATATCTAGGATTTACCAATCGGCCTAAAACCAACCACAAGATACAACATTCTTTCTAGCCAACAGCAAACTCGCGATAAAACAAAACTGCTAAAATAATTAAAAGGCCGAACTTCGGATCCTCGCTGCGTAGAATTTTACATTCATTGCGTGCCTTTTAGCAAGTTAACTGCGTCCTAGTTTCAAACATCTCCTAGAGTATTATAAATCCTTCAGATCACCAGCAAAACTTCATCACGTCAGCTCTGTTTTGGTCCATTCGCGTTTACACTCACGTCTCACTCTGTCACAAGATATGTTTAACCGAATGCCTCTAGTTTATCGATAAATTCGCCCACACGCTTAGCGTTCCTACAGCTGAAGCCTGTCCTCTTCGTAAAACGAAGTTCCATTACACACGCCGTCTTCTTCCACGTCGTAAAAAATAAATCTTTTAACCCTCGAATCGCTACTACCATTGCAGTCATCGTATGAGAACCACATCAAGCTCTTAAGGCCCACATTACCCTTCTTTATGCGCAAGCATGTACATTTGTCAGCAGCAGTTAATCATTCTTGTTGTAGAGCCCCATTACTTTATAAACATCATCAGTATAGGACCATTGGAATGTAATAAATTTTTTACCTTTGTTATAACTTCTTTTATCCCATTAGACCAACGGGTAGTAACTTCAAATAACTAAATGATTTATCTGACTACTACAACTTTTCCCGCTTCCCAGTATTTCTTCATTCCATTACCTTGGTATTCTTCTTTTTCCCCAACCATCAGTTGTTTTTTTCCTTGCCATCCTCCTTAACCTTTCTTTATGATTTGATGATTTGCAGTGGTAAATGACATTTGAAGTAATTAATTAAATCATTTAATTTTAAGAGCATTCATCTTTCGTTCGGCAGCCCACCAACTTACGGAGGACTGAGCTTCTGAGTTTCGAAGCATTAGATTGTACTTGCACAGAGGGACGCAAGTGGATGCAGAGAAGTGGAATCAGAATCTATAGCTGGCATTACACATTTGTTCGGAGTTTCGTTTTACGGCGAGCTATCGAATGACTGAACAAGCGTGAGGTGTGAACAGCTGAATTTACCAGTGTCGGTGAAAAAATTCAGCATGGACCAAGTGTGACTGGAATTCAGTAATACGGCGCGTACAGTCAAGCTTCATACGCATTCAAACAGCAGGTTGGGCCTCCAACGAAGCTAGCCCGACGGTTTCCTCGCTTACCCAAGTAAAATTAGCCGGTGACTCCACGGTCACGTAGGCTGTAATTTTCATCGTATCCCGTTGATGCGCTTGATGAACTTAAACAAGAGCGGACAGTACAGGTAAGTGTATCCTAAGGCGGGACAGAATTCCCCTAGAACAAATTCACGATTCACCATCCGTTCATTCTCGATGAACCGCAGTTGCACGACAAGCTCAACATCTACACTCATGCTCATAAATTTAGAATAATTGCAGAATGTGGTGCCACATGACACAGATCGGTAAGTCCAAGGCAACGGTGATAAGTTGAGAAAACCGTCCCGAAGCACATGTGCTACAAAACGCAACTGCTTCCTGCGCATGTACCGCGGCATCAATATGGAATGTGATCACCATGGTTCAAATGGCTCTAAGCACTGTGGGACTTAACATCTGAGGTCATCAGTCCCCTAGACTTAGAACCAATAAACCTAACTAACCTATCACACACATCCATGCCCAAGGCAGGATTCGAACCTGCGACCGTAGTAACAGCGCGGTTCCGGACAAGGGCCTAGAACCACTCGGTCACAGCGGCCGGCTTGATCACCATGCACATGTACATAGGCCGCACAACATATTGGCATACTCTGGATCAGATGGTCGAGCAGCTGCTGGGGTATAGCCTCCCATTCTTGCACCAGTGCCTGTCGGAGCTCCTGAAGTGCAGTAGGGGCTTGAAGATGCGCAGCGATACGTCGACCGAGAGCATCCTAGATGTGCTCGATGGGGTTAAGTTCTAGAGAACAGGCAGGCCACTCCATTCGCCTGATATCTTCTGTTTCAAGGTACTCCTCCACGATGGCAGCTCGGTGGGACCGTGCGATATCATCCATCAGGAGGAAAGTGGGACCCACCGCACCCCTGAAAAGGCGGACAGACTGGTGGAAAATGACGTCCCGATACGCCTGACCTGTTACAGTTCCTCTGGCAAAGACATGCAAGGGTGTACGTGCACCAATCATTATCCCACACCACACCATCAAACCACGACCTCCATACAGGTGCCTTTCAAGGATATTTAGTGGGTTGGTATCTGGTTCCTGGTTCACGCCAGATGAAAACCCGGCAAGAATCACTGTTCAGACTATATCTGGACTCGTCCATGAAAATAACCTGGGACCACTATTCCAAAGACCATGTACTGTGTTCTCGACGCCTGGCTTTACTGGCTCTCCTGTGACCAGGGGTCAGTGGAATGCACCTTGCTGGTCTCCGGGCGAATAAAACATGCCTGTTCAGTCGTCTATAGGCTGTGTGTCTGTAGACAACAGTTCCAGTGGCTGCAGTAAGGTCCCGAACAAGGCTACTTGCAGTACTCCGTGGGCGTCTGCGGGCACTGATGGTGAGATATCGGTTTTCTTGTTGTGTTGTACACTGTGTACGTTCCGTACTGTAGCGCCTGGACATGTTTCCCGTCTGCTGGAATCGTTGCCATGATCTTGAGATCACACTTTGTGGCACACGGAGGGCCCGTGCTACGACCGGCTGTGTTTGAGCAACCACCAGTCGCCCTAGTATTCCACCCCTCAAAGCGTCATCAGTATGTGTTCTTTGAGCCATTTTCAACACACAGTCACCATTAGCACGTCTGAAAACGTCTGCACACTTACTCGCTGCACCGTACTCTGACGTGCACCAACACACCTCTGCGTATGTGGACAGCTGCCAGCGCCACCTTGCGACGACCGCAGGTCAAATACACCGCATGGTCATACACCGAGGTGATTTAAACCTGCAAACCGCCTACCAGGATGTTGTTTCACCATGTATCAGCACTATCCTTAATTTATGAGCATGAGTGTAGAAAACTGACCTATATTCGCTATTGTGTTTGCCACCTAATATTCAAGTACAACACTTAGCATGTTACCAGAAGACGAATGTTAACAGCGGAAACAACTAACATTGGTTTTGCACTTTACCAGAACAAAAGGCCTCGTTATATTAGGGCTCACGCAATGCGAAATCAACATTACTTCGTTTTATTCGTAATACACGATAATAACGAGGCACCCACCTCAAAGCAACAGCATGAAACGGACACCCACCGCAACTTCTTCTTACTCACCAAGCTCTTCACTGCAGTTGTTTTTAGCCTTTACGCATTTACACTGCACTGCACTTTATCACCAAAAAATTCCCAACAGTAGTAGAAGATTTTTTCAGATCAACAAAGTGAGAAACCAACAAGTAATACGTGTTAATGGAACAAGATTATATGAGCCCCATTCGTCTTGCTAATGACCTTGCACACTTAGCCTCTAGCTCAGCTAAATGATATGAACGAGTGGAAAAACTTGACTCAGCAACCTTTCAAAGAATGCCTGAAGAAAAATGGTAAAAAATGTAGAACCAAAGACTGAAAAGAAGGTTGTGCAAACTAAGAGTGAAATCATGGAGTAAGATGATGTGTGTGTTATGTATTAGGGCAGTTCTTCAAAGAACGAAATAGAAACGGAAAAGATCATGGAGTACTTTTGGTAAAATAAACATAGCATTAAAATCTAATCTACCTTTGCGTCTAACAAGGTAAGCATGCAATCCGTGTGAAAACTACTCAGGAAATGTCGACTACTCAGGAAGCACTGGGGAGATACATGTTAGAAACGGGAAACAGGAAAACTGACAGGTTAGCCAGAAAATAGAAGTAGAAAACACATTTACGACTTCAGTGAAAATTAGATGTGGGTAACACGTAGGAACGGCCTGGATGTGTGAGTTAACTGAATTGAAGAGTTTACTGCATCCAGCAACTGTCAAAGTGCCATCGGGAAGACTCTTCAGTACACGTAAAATATTGTAATATCTTATAACACATATTTTAGTGAAAAACTCTCTGAACTGTGTAGACATTGATTAATGTCAGGGACGCCACACTGAAAAAGTGTCAGTCGAGTTACGTGAACCGCTGTTCAATGTGCAGCTTTATTAGATTTGTGGCGGTACTTCCGGAAATTGGTGAGTGCTGCCGCACAATCCGCTTACGATCTGGAAACCTCGGATATAATCACAATTACGGTTGCAGTCTGTACGTAAATTCGATGGCAAACAATATCAAGTTAGCTGCGGAGTAGAACCCAATGGGCAACACAAATGTCAAATGGCACATACGTAACTGTCACAATCAGAATCCTTGGGTAAGGTATATGTGGAACCTTCCCTTAATCTTTCCTCTGATTGTTGTTGTCTTTACGGTGTTCCCGTTTGCAAGGTAACAGCGATACGGATTAACAAGAAGTATTACGAGAGATAGATGCACACACTGCGAAATGGGAAAGGTGGAAGATGAAAAAAAGACAGTCAGGATGGTACATCTGAATTCAGTATGATTGCTAACTGACAGGGCCGGCCGGCGTGGCTGAGCGGTTCTAGGCGCTTCAGTATGGAACCGCGCCACCGCTACGGTCGCAGGTTCGAATCCTGCCTCAGGCATGGATGTGTGTGATGTCCTTAGGTTAGTTAGGTTTAAATAGTTCTAAGTCTAGGGGACTGATGACCTTACATGTTAAGTCCCATAGTGCTGAGAGCCATTTGAACTATTTGACTCACACAAAGCGGTCGAGTCGAATCCGGTGTGGCTGTTCCCTGTCAGCATTTCTGAGTCGTGATCTGCTGCAGTTTTGCAGCGAGAGAGTGACGCATTATTAACTTGCTTTGAAGTTTTTCTCTGGTGATCATTCTCATGCAACTGATAGGAATGTTTGGTGACATTCCGACTAGCATTGCACGGCTTGATGGGTTTATTAGAGCCAATTTTATGATTCTACCTTGCAAATTCTGCCCCTAAAAGAGTTTTATTGCTTCGGTAGGAGTGGTATTGAAATCGTATACTGAATACCCTACGCATATGCTCTACATATTTCACTGAAAACCCTGACGTGATGCATTAAGAACTCACGAGCGTTTGTGTTTGTTCTCTTTCTTTGCTAATTTATGCCGTATTTGCGTATTAATGTTAATTTCCATTCTGATTTGTATATTTTTTCTTCGAATCACGTGTTTGGTTGTGTACGACGTCCTACGTACATACTCATATTTCATGGCGGTTGGCTTTGCTTCCTGTGGTTCGAGAATTCGTGACGTGTTATAACCTTTTGTTGTGTATGGAGCATACTTACAGGCATCTCAGCATACAAGGGATTTTTATAAACTTTCTGTCTGAGCGCGTTGCTACAGCGTATATGCAACGTAGCGCGACTGCTACTCGGTTATACAAGCACCAAATATGTAGGCAAATCAAATGCGGATACGTGAGCTATGGCGACGGTATTACTAACTGCGTCCAAACAAACATGACCATGTTGCTGTTACTATTTTCGTGGCTGCAGAAGGACAATCACCGGTAGAGATACATTGCTCGTGGGATGGTGCGCGACAGGGGGTGCCATTGATTCATGATGACGCATGTCCCTATGTCGCAAACGTCGTGACGCAGAAGTTACGCCAACTCAAATGGGAAACACTCGAGTTGTTGTTGTTGTTGTTGTAGTCTTCAGTCCTGAGACTGGTTTGATGCAGCTCTCCATGCTACTCTATCCTGTGCAAACTGCTTCATCTCCCAGTACGTACTGCAGCCTACATCCTTCTGAATCAGCTTAGTGTATTCATTTCTTGATCTCCCTCAATAATTTTTACCCTCCACGCTGCACTCCAATACTAAACTGGCGATCCCTTGATTCCTCAGAACATGTCCTATCAAACGATCCCTTCTTCTAGTCAAATTGTGCCACAAACTCCTCTTCTCCCCAATTCTATTCGATACCTCCTCATTAGTTATGTGATCTACCCATCTAATCTTCAGCATTCTTCTGTAACACCACATTTCGAAAGCTTCTATTCTTTTCTTGTCCAAACTGTTTATCGTCCATGTTTCACTTCCATACATGGCTACTCTCCATACAAATACTTTCAGAAACGACTTCCTGACACTTAAATCTATACTCGATGTTAACAAATTTCTCTTCTTCAGAAACGCTTTTCATATTATTTATGGATCATATGTTGAAAACAATAGACTGGCTGGGTGAGATTAAGGTATGTGAACACAAAATAAGCAGTCTTGCATATGCGGATGACTTAGTTGTGATGGCAGATTCGATTGAAAGTTTGCAAAGTAATATTTCAGAGCTAGATCAGAAATGTAAGGACTATGGTATGAAGATTAGCATCTCCAAAACGAAAGTAATGTCAGTGGGAAAGAAATATAAACGGATTGAGTGCCAAATAGGAGGAACAAAGTTAGAACAGGTGGACGGTTTCAAGTACTTAGGATGCATATTCTCACAGGATGGCAACATAGTAAAAGAACTGGAAGCGAGGTGTAGCAAAGCTAATGCAGTGAGCGCTCAGCTACGATCTACTCTCTTCTGCAAGAAGGAAGTCAGTACCAAGACTAAGTTATCTGTGCACCGTTCAATCTTTCGACCAACTTTGTTGTAAGGGAGCGAAAGCTGGGTGGATTCAGGTTACCTTATCAACAAGGTTGAGGTTACGGACATGAAAGTAGCTAGGATGATTGCAGGTACTAGTAGATGGGAACAATGGCAGGAGGGTGTCCACAATGAGGAAATCAAAGAAAAACTGGGAATGAACTCTATAGATGTAGCAGTCAGGGCGAACAGGCTTAGATGGTGGGGTCATGTTACACGCATTGGAGAAGCAAGGTTACCCAAGAGACTCATGGATTCAGCAGTAGAGGGTAGGAGGAGTCGGGGCAGACCGAGGAGAAGGTACCTGGATTCGGTTAAGAATGATTTTGAAGTAATAGGTTTAACATCAGAAGAGGCACCAATGTTAGCACTGAATAGGGGACCATGGAGGAACTGTATAAGGGGGCTATGCTCCAGACTGAACGCTGAGAGGCATAATCAGTCTTAAATGATGATGATGATGAGGAGGAGGAGAAACGCTTTCCTTGCCATTGCCAGTCTACATTTTATATCCTCTCTCCTTCGACCATCATCAGTTATTTTGCTCCCCAAATAGCAAAATTCCTTTACTACTTTAAGTGTCTCATTCCCTAATCTAATTCCCTCAGCATCACCCGAGTTAACTCGAATACATTCCATTGTCCTCGTTTTGCTTTTGTTGATGTTCAACTTACATCTTTCTTTCAAGACACTGTCCATTCTGCTCAAATGCTCCTCACTCGAGTATCCCTGCTATATTCCTGATTTCACTCCATGTGGTTACCACGCCTCCGGTACCTTAGAAAAGACCTCGAAGGGTCAACGATTCCCGTCCGACGAACCTCTTCGTGCAGCAGGTCACGGCGTTTTACCAAGCGGGTATCCTAAACCTGGTGTGTCGGTCGGATGATGGTCTTAGTGCTCACGGTGATTTTGACTGACTAGTAAACCGATTCTGGACTGTACGTCCTTCAAACGGAAGCTTTTTGATCGCCCCTTAGCCGATAAAATTAAGAAATGAAACAACACGAACTTCGGGGAACTGTTGTTAAGGCATACGTCGTTACTCTGGTAAATGTAACAACAAAATCTGACAGAACGGCTGTTTGTTCCCAGAATATAAAACTGAACTCCATCCGAACAGGCTTCGGAAAGCCCAACGGTACCGAACGACTGCAGTGTCATCCTCAGCCTTCAGGCTTTATTGGATAAGGATATGGAGGGCCACGTGGTCGGCATACAGCTCTCCCGGCCTCTTTCAGTTTTCGTGTCCGGAGGTGCTACTCCTCAGTGCACCCAACTTGCCAACGACGTTAGGCAAAAACGGACGGTCACCCATCCAAGCGCTAACTAAGCCCGTCAGCGCTTAACCTCGGTGTTCTGACTGGAACCGGTGCGACCACTATGGCAATGTTGTTAGCCTTTCAGCGTGTATAACAGAGAACGTGTTTCACTCTACCTACAAACTCTCCCCCCTCCCGACCCCCTACTTCATTTACTGTTGCATTCACTATCGTTGACAACGAAACGGAACCCGCCAGTGGCTTTAGATATTATTTTATTGTTTATTATCAATACGTAGATAGTTACTTAAGAGATTTTATAGATTACACAGTCATTCTATGTATCACCCTCTTATCTATGACAACTGGCTGCTCGAAATTGGTAACGGCACAGTGGAATACTCATGTCATTGTGTCGGAAAAAGAATAAAAATGAACAAGAATTGAACCCGTCATCTCCAAAAATGGCTTGTAGCAATTCACCTATTTTCAGAAAAATTTCCACATCCGATAACTAGATTGTGAGTAATTCAATGAAAACAGTCATTACGTCGTCTCTAGCTGTTTCTAGCAACTCGTCAATCATCATCATCATCACCATCATCATCATCATTTAAGACTGATTATGCCTTTCAGCGTTCAGTCTGGAGCATAGCCCCCCTTATACAGTTCCTCCATGATCCCCTATTCAGTGCTAACATTGGTGCCTCTTCTGATGTTAAACCTATTACTTCAAAATCATTCTTAACCGAATCCAGGTACCTTCTCCTCGGTCTGCCCCGACTCCTCCTACCCTCTACTGCTGAATCCATGAGTCTCTTGGGTAACATTGCTTCTCTCATGCGTGTAACATGACCCCACCATCTAAGCCTGTTCGCTCTGACTGCTACATCTATAGAGTTCATTCCCAGTTTTTCTTTGATTTCCTCATTGTAGACACCCTCCTGCCATTGTTCCCATCTACTAGTACCTGCAATCATCCTAGCTATTTTCATATCCGTAAACTCAACCTTGTTGATAAGGTAACCTGAATCCACCCAGCTTTCGCTCCCATACAACAAAGTTGGTCGAAAGATTGAACGGTGCACAGATAACTTAGTCTTGGTACTGACTTCCTTCTTGCAGAAGAGAGTAGATCGTAGCTGAGCAGAACACTGTCCTTGTCCTTTACTCTAACAACTACATCACTAAGTGCCTCATAAAAACTATCCATCTTATCTTGATCTGTCCCTTCACAATGCGAATATACTGACACAATCCTAATTTTCTTGCTAGACACTGTCAAATCTATCCACATCAGTCGTTCGTTTACATACCTTATTGCAACTACGCTGGGTTGCATTTCTTTCCTGATGTAAAGCCCTACACCCCATTGTGCTATTCCTGCTTTGACTCCTGACAGGTAGACCTTGTATTCTCCCACTTCCTCTTCTTTCTCACCCCTTACCCGAATGTCACTAACAGCTAAAACGTCCAGCCCCATCTTACTTGCAGCCTCTGCCAGCTCTACCTTCTTCCCAGAGTAGCCCCCATTGATATTAATAGCTCCCCATCTCATTACCATTTGTTTTCCAAGTCGTATCTTGGTTTGTCTGTTAGAGGTAGGACTCCGTCACCTCCAAAGGTCCGAGGCATTTTGCTCTGATTATTGCCAGCACCATATTTAAAGTACCAGGGAAGCAGGTTGCTAGCCTTACTTGTTCCGAGTCCCATTGGGTTTTACTCCTAACGGCTGAGGGATTAACCGGTGGATTTGGTAGTCTTTGCCGTATGAGCACAAAGGTGACCACGACTCAGAATATGTCCGAGATGCCCAGCCTTATTCCAAAGCAACTGGTATCCCGACTGTCGGGACCACTTACTTGGCCACTCATACGTTGCCCGTGGTTCATGAACTAGGACATGACTACAGGAACCCACGCCATGAACCACCAACTCGTCAATTATCTCCTAAAAACCAAAGCAAAAAATGCGAACACGCACGAAGACCACACATCGAGGTCTTACGGAACTAAATGTAATTTATTGGCTTGAATTAAGTCTCTCCAACTCTAACTCGCTCATGAAACACCACCTCCCTCCGGCCAACTAGTGGCAGCACGCTCTACTAGGCGGCGTTTCCCTTCAAAGCACCTGTAACTTTAGCCTCGAAAACCGGCAACATGTGCTGATTTCCACATCCGCACACAGGAACAAGCTTGCGGATTATTTCGAAGGTTTCCATATTGTCAGAGCATCTGCACTGATCCCTGAGGTTCTGTACACCCTACGTGATACCATTTAAAACTTCACCTCCACCGCACACAGCCAATGATTCAATTCCTACAACCTAGTGGGCTGTCTACAGACCACTGTTTTCGCGATCTCCGGAATCACACTAAGAAACTGTTTTCGCATCCATGCTCTTGAGGCATCCAGTCTCAGTACAGTAACACAGACTAATTACCTGCCCATTACCGCCCGCACTGATAGCAGTCCTGTGGTAAGTGCACCTTCCTGTTAGTGCTTTTCAAAAGTTCACTTCCTGCTGGTGCTTGAAAACTCTTGTCACAATGTGAAAATTAGCCTTCCTTAATCAGATATAGTGGGCCATGACCATAACCTATTTGGAAGGAATGCAGACAATTCAGCCGATTATCTTAAGTCTGTACAAAGCTCCCTTTCGCGTGAATGCCGAAAACCGACTCTGACGTCCACGATATTCAAGTGCAAGAGGGCCCATGTAGTCAGGAATTCGCCTGTCTTCTCACTGGTTCGAAGTGGTCCACCAGCAAATCCTCTCCTCTGTCATTCAATCGCTCTCAGAATAGCACATTCACTCAAATAATTTTTTGGTTAAACTGAAAGAACTGTCTTGTCCTACAACTTTTACATCTGACAACTCCATCAAATGCCGTGAAAGCTATTCCTTCATGTCTCTGAGTTAACCTGTGGGGCTGTTGTAATTCAGTTTACTAATAACATCTACACTCCTGGAAATGGAAAAAAGAACACATTGACACCGGTGTGTCAGACCCACCATACTTGCTCCGGACACTGCGAGAGGGCTTTGCAAGCAATGATCACACGCACGGCATAGCGGACACACCAGGAACCGCGGTGTTGGCCGTCGAATGGCGCTAGCTGCGCAGCATTTGTGCACCGCCGCCGTCAGTGTCAGCCAGTTTGCCGTGGCATACGGAGCTCCATCGCAGTCTTTAACACTGGTAGCATGCCGCGACAGCGTGGACGAGAACCGTATGTGCAGTTGACGGACTTTGAGCGAGGGCGTATAGTGGGCATGCGGGAGGCCGGGTGGACGTACCGCCGAATTGCTCAACACGTGGGGCGTGAGGTCTCCACAGTACATCGATGTTGTCGCCAGTGGTCGGTGGAAGGTGCACGTGCCCGTCGACCTGGGACCGAACCGCAGCGACACACGGATGCACGCCAAGACCGTAGGATCCTACGCAGTGCCGTAGGGGATCGCACCGCCACTTCCCAGCAAATTAGGGACACTGTTGCTCCTGGGGTATCGGCGAGGACCATTCGCAACCGTCTCCATGAAGCTGGGCTACGGTCCCGCACACCGTTAGGCCGTCTTCCGCTCACGCCCCAACATCGTGCAGCCCGCCTCCAGTGGTGTCGCGACAGGCGTGAATGGAGGGACGAATGGAGACGTGTCGTCTTCAGCGATGAGAGTCGCTTCTGCCTTGGTGCCAATGATGGTCGCATGCGTGTTTGGCGCCGTGCAGGTGAGCGCCACAATCAGGACTGCATACGACCGAGGCACACAGGGCCAACACCCGGCATCATGGTGTGGGGAGCGATCTCCTACACTGGCCGTACACCACTGGTGATCGTCGAGGGGACACTGAATAGTGCACGGTACATCCAAACCGTCATCGAAACCATCGTTCTACCATTCCTAGACCGGCAAGGGAACTTGCTGTTCCAACAGGACAATGCACGTCCGGATGTATCCCGTGCCACCCAATGTGCTCTAGAAGGTGTAAGTCAACTACCCTGGCCAGCAAGATCTCCGGATCTGTCCCACATTGAGCATGTTTGGGACTGGATGAAGCGTCGTCTCACGCGGTCTGCACGTCCAGCACGAACGCTGGTCCAACTGAGGCGCCAGGTGGAAATGGCATGGCAAGCCGTTCCACAGGACTACATCCAGCATCTCTACGATCGTCTCCATGGGACAATAGCAGCCTGCATTGCTGCGAAAGGTGGATGTACACTGTACTAGTGCCGACATTGTGCATGCTCTGTTGCCTGTGTCCATGTGCCTGTGGTTCTGTCAGTGTGATCATGTGATGTATCTGACCTCAGGAATGTGTCAATAAAGTTTCCCCTTCCTGGGACAATGAATTCACGGTGTTCTTATTTCAATTTCCAGGAGTGTATTTTCCCAAAAGAAAGACAGACATAAATTATACTAAACAAGTTATGATCGAATACCGTAAACAACTAACAGGTGGTGTAAGACCACAATGGACAAGGATCCTGCGTGGCAAAAATGAGTCAAGTACTCTGGCCCTAAAAATGTGGATAACGCAATCTGAAACGATCTGACGCTGAGCAGACTTTGTTCAAATCTACAGAATTTTCTCTATATAGGTGCAGCTGAGAGCAAGTGGAGATTGTGATCTGTGCGCCTTGACAAGGCCGGAGCAGCAGTACTTTACCCTGTTTGCTTCATGCGGCGATATAACTTGCAGCTGGCGAGATGTGTGGGCGGAGGCGAGACTTGAGGCGGCACCTGTGAATCGATTGCGGCCACGAAATAAATGCAAAAAACCTCGCTGTCTAGCGACCAGGCAGACGGACCGCAGTTTTCTCACGACCAGAGCGCTGAAATCACGGTAGATATCAGTGTGAGATACACCCATTCGCTGGTCGTACCAAGGATTGACCGCATCTCGTGGTCGTGCGGTAGCGTTCTCGCTTCCCACGCCCGGGTTCCCGGGTTCGATTCCCGGCGGGGTCAGGAATTTTCTCTGCTTCGTGATGGCTGGGTGTTGTGTGCTGTCGTTAGGTTTAAGTGGTTCTAAGTTCTAGGGGACTTACGACCACAGCAGTTGAGTCCCATAGTGCTCAGAGCCATTTGACCCATTTTTGACGTACCAAGGATCAATTTGGCTCACTTATACAACAGAGTGCATAAGGATACCAAACGTCAAGACTGGTAAACCGAAAACGGCGTGCCCTCGGCAAACAAGTAGTCCGAGACGTTTGAAGTCACATTGTCGTTACAGTAAGAACTTCACCACAGGCTCCCCAGTCTAGACTACTCGCAAGTGAAGTCGGTCTCAGGACAGGTCCCAAGCACCAACCACATATGCCAGAGCATCGACCGGAAGGCCTCTTACCAGACCAAAGTCCAGCACCCGAGTGCTTCGCACCACTGCAGAAAAAAAATCCGTTTCGCCGCAAATTGCACGAACGACACCGCTTTCATGCCATCTTGAGCCAATCATGTGGCTCTAGAGGCGTTAAATCTCCCCTTTCACACGACAGCACAAACTCAAGTCGAACCAGGGCATGAGGTACGAAATCTACGTCTCTAGAAAAAAGGAAACCACCAATTACTCACTTTTTTAAGTATTTGCAGAGGGGGAAGATGTTTTTCTCGGAAGTCGCCTCGCTTCCCACTGCAGGAAGCAAACAGGTACAATCTTATAGATCTTTATCTAAATCGCTTGTGCGTAAGAGCTTGTTAGTTCTAGTTATGGGGTGTAATAAAGATTCTATCTCTAAACGTTTCTCAGACGCCAGTTTCTTATACAATCAAGGTTGCCGATGGAAGTGGGTCACAGTCGTATTTGCAGTATCGGTGAACACGAAAACTTGTGAATTTTTATTACACCTGGCTCTGCACACAATGACAGTTTACGACTACACTGTGTAGATGCATCCTTTCAGTCAATCCCCACCAGCCCAGCCTTCGACTGGCGCCAATGCAACTAGAGCAGCGTTGTTCTACTGGTGACCTGTATCGACAAGGGGCTGCTCTGTCTGCCCTGTAAAGGCCGGTTCCCACTAGAGCGCGGCAGCGCGGCGTGCGGCAACGGCAGCGGCAAGCGTTTTCCGCGTTGACGCGGCGGCTCGCGGAATTGGCGTTCCCATCTGGAAGCGGCAGACGTTAGCGGTAGCCAATGACGGACATCCACTGAGGTACGGGGCAGGACCCACTGAAACGCGCGGTGCGTTTGATTAACTATATCATACTCCTACATGAAGGAAAGACGAAGTTGGGTGAAGACATACCAATTTTTCATTTTCTGTACAATGTACTCTTTCACATATTTCATTATTCATGTTTTCTCATTTCACCATGAACAGATTTCATGACTACCGTTCTTGATTGTTCGCTATCTCCTAACACATTGAAACAATGTACGACAAAAGAAATTATTCAGATAGTTAAGCGAGACAAAAATTTAAAATGTGATACGGTAGCAGGTACACGAAACAGTAAGAACACAAAGGCTAGGTGGAAGGGATGAAAGTGGAAACCACCTGATAGAATTTCCCACAGAGCATAATTTAATCATCGCCAGCACCTTGCTTAAGAATAACGAAAGAATAATATATATTTGAAACAGTTTCCGAAACCAGATTTTAAATTGTAAGGCATTTCCTGGTGCAGACGCAAACCTGACTGAAGACTGTCAATAGCAAGAAAAGCGCGCTGAAAAAGAAAATTTGTTCACGCCGAATATAAATTCTAATGGTTGGATACTATTTTACGAAGGTATTTGTGTGGAGTGCAGCCTTGTATGTAAGTGAAACATGGATGATGAACAGTTCTGTCAAAAATACAATAGACGCTTTCAAAACGTGGTGATTCATAAGAATGCTGAACATTAGATACGAGGATCGTGTGACTAAAGAAGAGGTACGGAATTAAATAGAGGAGGAAGAGGAAATTACGGCACAACTTTGACAACAATAGGGGTTAGTTGACAGGACGTATTATGGGGCGTCAAAGAGTGAGGACAAAGGGGTTGGGTGATACTATTCTGATAATAATCACCTGTTGAAATACTATTCTACTATTTTATCTATTCATGTAAGCAGTGAATTTACTCTTCCATGCACTCCTCCATAAAACATTTAAACCGAAACTGAAATCAGCTGAACACCAAATCTTTCAACCACTGTCTGACAACTACTGGATTCACTTTCAACTTTCTATAACTATCACCGGCTATCCACACACACATACAGATATAAGGAGAACAAAAATAAACAAACATTAGTTTTCTGCATATAATTCTGCAGTTTGGCAACATGTACATAAACAAACCAGACAGGAAGGGACATGAGGCGAACACACTGTAGTTACGACTTCAAATCAGAGTTTTCAGTAAAACGTCTAAGGCTAGAGTGACAGAAGAAAAAAGAGCGAACATGAAAATGTGCTTATGTTCCATAATCTAAGTTTTAGTTCACCCTCCAGCATGTGACCAGGTGAGGGGAAACGTATATGTCCGCCAAAAACTCGATTCACTGTAAGTAATCAGTCATTCACGTAAAAAAAAGATGTGAACTGTTTTATAATCTGCAAGTATCACATATCAAAACAAAACTGAATCATTCTAGATTTCACCGAAGATGCCTTAAAGTAAACGGCGAAATGCGTCTTGAATCAGTAAAGTACACTGGATAAAGAAAAAAGAAAGGAAATAATCAATAGCTCTACATATTTATTAAATTACATCTTATGACATACCAGCAAATTAGTTTCGGTTTAACTTCTCATTCGACATGCTATTAATGCCGTTTAAAAAAATTCGTCTATCCCTTCTGAAAAACAGTAGTTACTTTCATATCTCGGTAGATAAACAGATTTAGGATATTTATCATGCGACGAAATACATGACTTTTCACAAGTTATCGTTTGCAAAAAAACACGTTTCGATTTCTTGAAACGTTTACGAAATTTGCGGTTGATACAACCACATGGTTTACGACGAGCAGGACGAAGTACCGGTCGCGTCGCGAGCGAGCCGCCTGCGGTCACGGCACAGCCCGTCCGCCGACATATCATTCAATATCTCGAGAACGGTGATAGCTATCGATCTGCTCTCAGCTTTAAAAACAATTTCGATATGTTGACTAAATTTCATACGCAATAATGTATAACCTAAAATGAACTGTACGCAAAGTCCACGCAATGCGTTTTCACCTCTGCACACTCACTAAAATTTCGTGTAAAGGTTTACGTAAATGCGATACAGCAAGTAACCACGACGAATAACGAAAAGAAATTCGGTCCTTTATCGAGAGAAGATATCAGGCTATAACATGCCCAAGAATCAAATTTTTCTACCAAATAGTTTCCTTGGAATCGGATGATATGTTTTTCATAGCTGCCGCCGCGTCCGCGCCAGCGCTTCGGCGGAAGTTCGTGTGGCCCGGGGTGCCGTACGTGACGTCACGCTCAGCGCGTTCTGTGATTGGCGGCGCGCACCTGGAGCGCGTCACGCGGCAGCGGAAGCGGTTCGACATGGGCAAACCGCGACGCAGAGCCCACCGCGCCGTGCCGCTGACGCCGTTTCCATGGCAACCACGCCGCTGACGCGCGGTTTTGACGCGCGGCAGCCCTAGTGGGAACCGGCCTTAAGGCTGTGGACATGTGCCGTTTCTGCGAGCGTCAGACTTTCGCAAACATATCACTCCTGGTTTTAGCACCCTACCAGGCTCCATCAACGTCTGCTCAGGCCATTAATTTTCTAGAGTCTCGCTCAAGGTGCGTGAGGTTGTAATAGAACTTTAATAGTTTTCCATATACGAAAAATAGGTGTATCTCAACACTTGTTCAGTCTACCTGTCGCTGCTCCTCGCCGATTCTGTGGAGAACCTCCACATTTCTTACCTTATGATTCCACATAATTTTCAACATCTTTCTGTAGCACTGCATCCCAAACGCTTGTTTTCCGGTTTTCCCAAGGACCATAATTCACTGCCATCCAATGCTGTGCTCCAAACGTATTGTTTCAGAAATTTATTCCTCAAATTACCATCTGTGTTTATTACTAGTGGACATCTTTTGGCCAGGACTGCCCTCTATGTCGGTCCAAGTGCATTCTTTACGTCCTCCTTCCTTCATCTATCACAGGTTTATTGCTTCAAAGGTGGCAGAATTCTTTAACTTCGTGTAGTTTGTGATCACTGACTGTGATGTTAAACATCTTGCTGTTCTCATTTCTGATACTTCTCATTACTTTCGTCTTTCTTCAATTTGGTTTCATTTCACATTATATTCTCATTAAGCTGTTAAATCCATTCGAGAGACGATGTAATTGCTCTTCATGTTCTCTGTGGACAGCAATGTCAACAGTGAATCTCATCATTGCTATCCTTTCACTCTGAATTGTTATGACACTCTGTAACCTTTCCTTTAGTTACATCACTGCTTCTTCGTTGTATGGGTCGACCAGTACTGGCGAAAGACTGTATTCCTGTCTTACATTATTTTTATTCTGAGCATTTTATTTTTGCCCTTCCAGAGTTTCGTCTTGGTTCTTCTACATATTGTATATTAACTGTCTTTCGCTTTAGCAATTAGCATTTTTTGCAGAATTATCAACATCTCCAATCATTTTACGTTGTCGAACTCTTTTCCAATTCGACAGACACTATGAGCGTGTCTTGCATTTTCTTCAGTCCTGCTTCCATTATCAAGCACAAAGTGAGAGCTGCCTCCTAAACCCAAACTAGTTGTCCTGTAACAGATTCTCAATTTTCTCTTCCACTTCTCTGTATGTTATTATTGTCACCAACTTGGATGCATGAGGTATTAAGCTGGTTGTGCACCACTTCTCGCACTTACCTGCTCCTCCTATTTTCTGACATGAGTGGGTGATATGTTTGCGAAAGTGTGATGCTATGTCGCCAATTTCATAGATTCTACACACCAACCATATCATATGGTTGCCACTTAAGCTAACCATTTTGGAAATTCTAGTCAAATGTTATCATTCTCTTCCGACTTATTTGATCTCAAGTCTTCCCTAGCTCTTTTAAATTCTAACTCTAATACTGGCTCATTGTCTCTTTCATAATCGACGCTGCAAATTTTTATTCATTTATTTATTGTTCCTAAATACAGCCTATTATCTTAAAAGCTAAAATAGTCATACAAAACACATTTTCGTCGATAGTAATAAATTACATATTAATTATTTATATCTGATCTTGATTTTTGAAATATTGCAACTACCTCTATTACTACAAAACTACAATGAAACACCTAAACTACTAATACTACCGTAAGTACTACAGAATCTGTTCTCTGTTTGTTCATTTATTTTGCTGCTTTTAACATGTAGATGTTTGGATCCACCCTCATACTTTCTCGTTCAACAGCCATTATTGGGCGCCGGGCAGCACGTTAACATCGTTTCCAATATAGGAAGTAATTCCACCCATCACAGTTACGTCTTAAAGTCTAGACGTCCATGGTCACTTGCAGCAACGCAATTCAGTTTCCTAGGGCACAATTTCATTTGGTGATCGCCGACCACAGTTATCTTAACTCCATATGCAGAGTATGATGTCCTGCCTTGATCGCAGAATGCTGCCTTACGGCTGTAAGCCTCGTGAAGCCTTTCTTAACCTTCCCGGATACTGCGGCTGCAGTATCGTCCAAGATGCGCAAGGTCGATTCGCTCCTTAGTGCTGCTTCGGTATCCAACATCCTTAATACCTGACGTCCATCACCCACCGCATCACCACAGCAGCGTGCGGATCCACAACGTGTGTTCTGGTGAGCCCACATTGCTACAGGCGCAGCTATAATTCAGTTTGTTGTGTCCTGCCTACTCATCGACTATGGTGTGCCTAGGAAACCTGCTTTCTCAGATCGCTAGGCAACAATTTTTTTTTCCTTTATTGTAATTTTAAGCACCTGATACAGGCGGGCTGGCAGCAGCATATTACGCAGCTCTTCAGCCTTAAGTGGAACAATAACATGACATATAGGTGATACAGACAATACAGTAAAAACGGCGGGCAAAAAAAGGAGATACAAAAAACAATAAACAAGAAGCCGTTCACGTGGACGCGAAAAAACAGTAACACTTGGGGACACGGCGCACAGAACACGGATGACGGCGACGGCACACGTGTACAGTTGAGGCGTGACGGTGACAGAACACTAAACACAAATCGAGGCACACACACAACACACAGATGGCGATGATCTCCGGCGCGCGAAAGTCCACTGAGCGTGTGCGAGTCCGGGGACCTGCCAAGAGTGGAGGAGGAGGAGGAGGAGGAGGGGAACGTGAGAGGGGAGCGAAGAGATGCCATGGGCAGAGGAGAGAGGGGGAGGGAGGAAGGGGGAGGGGAAGCCCGGTGGAAGAGGGGAGGAGGAAGGGGGGAGAGGAAAGAGAAGGGAAGGGAAGGGAGGTAGGGAGGGTGCCTAAAGGATAGGACACAGGAAGTGGGGGGGAGGGTCAAAGTTGATAGGAGGGGTAGATGGAGGGGAGGAGGACATCATCAGGGAGGGGGAGCTGGCGGAAGCCACCTTGGGAGAGGGTAAGGAGGGTGGAGAGATGGAGACTGGGTGGGACGTGGGAATACAGGCACGGCAGCGGGCGGGGGTGGGAGAGGATCGGGGAGACGAGCGGGTGAGGAGGATCAAGTTTACGGGAGGTGTACAGGATCCGTATCCTTTCAAGGGAAAGGAGGAGGTGGGGGAAAGGGATGAGATTATATAGGATCCGCGTGGGGGAGGGGAGACGGATGCGATAGGCAAGGCGGAGAGCATGGCGTTCAAGGATTTGGAGGGATTTATAAAAGGTAGGGGGGGCCGAGATCCAGGCTGGATGGGCGTAACAAAGGATAGGGCGGATGAGGGATTTATAGGTGTGGAGGATTGTGGAGGGATCCAAACCCCACGTACGGCCGGAAAGGAGCTGGAGGAGAGGCAACAATTAATGAAGCTTTACTACAGTATGATAAACGAGAATATTTAACTTTGAGAATTTACAATGGTGTGTCGCAAGCAATAGGCGACAGACAAAATAAGAAAATCTCTTCAGTATACACAGCTCCTAATACGAGTGAAACAATACAGATCCTAAGTCGCCGCTATGGATATCATAGAACGGCTAGTTTTCAACTGGGTCGCGGCCAGGCGGCGCGACCCATATGTTCTATTCGCCTAGAGGCCGCTACTGTCTCGGTGTCGTCCTAGAGAGGGGTGGGTCAGCGTACTATTGGCTGACGTCTTCTTCACAGCCGTACCGTTCACGTCCGTCATGCCGACGCTTGACGTTAACGCCGGAACACAGTTGTCTTCTGATTTTGTATAGATACACAGCATAAAGGCCTTCGCAGTCAGGTAATGTGTCATTCTGTTCGACAGGTTAAGAAATCTCTTTTCTAATTCTCCGTGATATTAGGCACCAATTCTTATTTTCTCCTGCCTGTGCCTAAAGTTTCCCATTTGAGCCGTGGTAAAAATTGGTGTTTTGAAGAGCGCGCCGCAGCGCGTAGTGTGAAGCAGTCGCCCTCCGTTTCTGGCGGTGGTGCCACTGTGGCAATCGCAGCTTTGGTGTCTCCCTCTGGTGGGAAAGGGGAAAGGGTTACTAAAATGTAGACTTTCACGGCCGGAAATATCATGTCCATTATAATTATCCGGGCTGTTATGCCGTGGTCGGTTGATGAATTTTGTGAACCTGAGTTGCTCGACGCTGGAACACCTCCACAATGCACTAATGAAGAACGGATATTCGTCCGGCGAAATAAAACGTGCGTTGAGGCAACCACGCAGAAATCATACTGACGTACAGGCTACTGCAAAATCTAAGGTTTTCCTGCCGTTTGTTAAAAATGTAACAGAAAGAATAGGGAGGATCTTGACGAAGCGGAATATTACCGTAATTTATAAGCCCACCAGCAAGATACAGGAATACCTTAAGCCTGGCAAGGGCGCTCGCAAACCTTTGGAAAAAGCTGGAGTGTATAGGATCCCATGCAGCTGTGGTGATGTTTATGTGGGTACAACTAAAAGAACTGTTTCTAAACGTTTGGAAGAGCACAAGGGAAATTGTAGAAGAGGAGAAACGGAACGATCAGCTGTTGCGGAGCATGCTTTCCAGCCAGGGAACCACAATATTCGTTTCGAAAAGACACAAGTACTAGCGGCCACAAGCGGATACTACGAAAGGCTCTACAGGGAGGCAATCGAAATCGCTAAACATCCAAATAATTTCAACCGAAAGGAGGAGGGCGTGAAATTAAACGGTATATGGATGCCAGTGTTAAAGAAGATGTCTACCACCCGTCCACTACTGGTTGATGGCAACGGCGATCGACGGCGACGGACAGAGGCCAAATGCACTGACGTTTCGAAAATACGTGACGTCACACCGCGGCGCGGGAGAGCGCGGACACGGAATTTAGCGACAGTCAGTAGCGAGCCAATGGGTGTGTTGGACCTTCCAGCGACCTACGGGCCCCCTTGAAGATGTCTCCCGCAGTCGGAGACGAAACGTTGGGAATTGAGACAAAATTCATCAACCGACCACGGCATAACAGCCCGGATAATTATAATGGACAAGGGGAAAGGTTGCCTGTTCACGTGCATCTACATCTACATCTACATCCATACTCCGCATGCCACCTGACGGTGTGTGGCGGAGGGTACCTTGAGTACCTCTATCGGTTCTCCCTTCTATTCCAGTCTCGTATTGTTCGTGGAAAGAAGGATTGTCGGTATGCCTCTGTGTGGGCTCTAATCTCTCTAACTTTATCCTCATGGTCTCTTCGCGAGATATACGTAGGAGGGAGCAATATACTGCTTGACTCTTCGGTGAAGGTATGTTCTCGAAACTTTGACAAAAGCCCGTACCGAGCTACTGAGCGTCTCTCCTGTAGAGTCTTCCACTGGAGTTTATCTATCATCTCCGTAACGCTTTCGCGATTACTAAATGATCCTGTAACGAAGCGCGCTGCTCTCCGTTGGATCTTCTCTATATCTTCTATCAATCCTTTCTGGTACGGATCCCACACTGCTGAGCAGTATTCAAGCAGTGGGCGAACAAGCGTACTGTAACCTACTTCCTTTGTTTTCGGATTGCATTTCCTTAGGATTCTTCCAATGAATCTCAGTCTGGCATCTGCTTTACCGACGATCAGCATTATATGATCATTCCATTTTAAATCACTCCTAATGCGTACTCCCAGATAATTTATGGTATCAACTGCTTCCAGTTGCTGACCTGCTATTTTGCAGCTAAATGATAAAGGATCTATCTTTCTGTGTATTCGCAGCACATTACACTTGTCTACATTGAGATTCAATTGCCATTCCCTGCATCATGCGTCAATTCGCTGCAGATCCTCCTGCATTTCAGTACAATTTTCCATTGCTACAACCTCTCGATACACCACAGCATCATCTGCAAAAAGCCTCAGTGAACTTCCGTTGTCATCCACCAGGTCATTTATGTATATTGTGAATAGCAACGGTCTTATGACACTCCCCTGCGGCACACCTGAAATCACTCTTACTTCGGAAGACTTCTCTCCATTGAGAATGACATGCTGCGTCCTGTTATCTAGGAACTCCTCAATCCAATCACACAAATGGTCTGATAGTCCATATGCTCTTACTTTGTTCATTAAACGACGGTGGGGAACTGTATCGAAGCCTTGCGGAAGTCAAGAAACACGGCATCTACCTGGGAACCCGTGTCTATGGCCCTCTGAGTCTCGTGGACGAATAGCGCGAGCTGGGTTTCACATCACCGTCTTTTTCGAAACCCATGCCGATTCCTACAGAGTAGATTTCTAGTCTCCAGAAAAGTCATTATACTCGAACACAATACGTGTTCCAAAATTCTACAACTGATCGACGTTAGAGATATAGGTCTATAGTTCTGCACATCTGTTCGACGTCCCTTCTTGAAAACGGGGATGACCTGTGCCCTTTTCCAATCCTTTGGAACGCTACGCTCTTCTAGAGACCTACGGTACACCGCTGCAAGAAGGAGGGCAAGTTGATTCGCGTACTCTGTGTAAAATTGAACTGGTATCTCATCAGGTCCAGAGGACTTTCCTCTTTTGAGCGATTTTAATTCTTTCTCTATCCCTCTGTCGTCTATTTCGATATCTACCATTTTGTCATCTGTGCGACAATCTAGAGAAGGAACTACAGTGCGATCTTCCTCTGTGAAACATCTTTGGAAAAAGACATTTAGTATTTCGGCCTTTAGTCTGTCATCCTCTGTTTCAGTACCATTTTGGTCACAGAGTGTCTGGACATTTTGTTTTGATCTACCTACCGCTTTGACATAAGACCAAAATTTCTTAGGATTTTCTGCCAAGTCAGTACATAGAATTTTACTTTCGAATTCAATGAACGCCTCTCGCATAGCCCTCTCTCACTACATTTCGCTTCGCGTAATTTTTGTTTGTCTGCAGGGTTTTGGCTATGTTTATGTTTGCTGTGAAGTTCCCTTTGCTTCCGCAGCAGTTTTCTAACTCGGTTGTTGTAACACGGTGGCTTTTTTCCATCTCTTACGATCTTGCTTGGCACATACTCATCTAAGGCATAATGTCGACGGTTTTGAACTTTGTCTACTGATCCTCAACACTATCTGTACTTGAGACAAAACTTTTGTGTTGAGCAAACAGGTACTCTAAAATCTGCTTTTTGTCACTTTTTCTAAACAGAAAAATCTTCCTACCCTTTTTAATATTCCTATTTACGACTGAAATCATCGATGCCGTAACCGCTTTATGATCGCTGATTCCCTGTTCTGCGTTAACTTTTTCAAATAGTTCGGGTCTGTTTGTCTCCAGAAGGTCTAATATGTTATCGCCACGAGTCGGTTCTCTGTTTAACTGCTCAAGGTAGTTTTCAGATAAAGCACTTAAAAAATTTCATTGGATTCTTTGTCCCTGCCACCCGTTATGAACGTTTGAGTCTCCCAGTCTGCATCCGGCAAATTAAAATCTCCACCCAGAACTATAACATGGTGGGGAAATCTACTCGAAATATTTTCCAAATTATCCTTCAGGTGCTCACCCAAATAGCTGCTGAGCCAGGGGGCCTATAGAGACATCCAATTACCATGTCTGAGCCTGCTTTAACCGTGACCTTCACACAAATCATTTCACATTTCGGATCTCCGTCAATTTCCTTCGATACTATTGTAAGTAGGCTGTTTATGTATTCTTATTGGCAACGTTACGTAGCGCTCTGTATGAAAATCACTGGCTGTGCTGTGTGCAGTCTGTGGCTAGTTTGCATTGTTGTCTTCCATTGTAGTGTTGGGCAGCGGCAGCTGGATGTGAACAGCGCGTAGCGTTGCGCAGTTGGAGGTGAGCCGCCAGCAGTGGTGGATGTGGGGTGAGAGATGGCGGAGTTTTGAAATTTGTAATACTGGATGGCATGAACTGCTATATATAATATGATTATTAAGGTAAATACATTGTTTGTTCTCTATTCAAATCTTTCATTTGCTAACTATGCCTATCAGTAGTTAGTGCCTTCCGTAGTTTGAATCTTTTATTTACCTGGCAGTAGTTGCACTCGCTGCATTGCAGTAGTTCGAGTAATGAAGATTTTTGTGAGGTAAGTGATTTGTGAAAGGTATCGGTTAATGTTAGTCAGGGCCATTCTTTTGTAGGGATTTTTGAAAGTCAGATTGCGTTGCGCTAAAAATATTATGTGTTAGTTTAAGCTCAGTTCTGTACAATTTTTCAGAGGGGACGTTTCTAATCCTCAGGGGGGTACACGCTTACTTTGTGTACATGTGTTTGGCAAGCACAAGGAGCCCTAGCTAATATGGTATTTGCTTATACAACTTTACACATCGGTACCATATTTCTCTAACACACAAATTACACACCTATCTGATCATTTCACTGATAGACAAACATTTTTTTTAATACATCAGTGACACATGTTTATGCAATTACACAGTCGGGTAACTTCACACTTATGAAATTGTATTTTGTCTGTACTTTGTGAACTGTTCACATTTGTTCGGAATCATTGTGATCCGTTGAGAGCTTTGAATGATGTTTTTGGGAGGGGATCATGATTTTTAAAGTACGTTTGAGGTAGATGACACTATTGAAATGAGCAGAGAATTTTCTTTAGGTTTTGAAATTATTGGAGGAAGCTACGACGATTTTGAGAGTTGACTGAGGTGTTTTGATATTATTACGATGACTATGTGTATTATGCTGTTGAGGTATGTTTATGATCAATAAGCTGATGCTGTATGAGGAATCTGATTATGCTACGTATTTATTATGGTGAAATGTTGAAGAAGGGCCGAAGAATAAGGTAAGGAATAATGAGTAGTGGTTAGGGACTCTGGTTTGTGAAAAAGGTTGTTGGAAACCAAGAATCGTGCTTGTAAGAGTTATGAAATGTGTGTAAATGCGTGAATGTATCACAATGCCGGCGAAAATTTTTTGGACACTGTTATAAGATTTGCAACGCAAATTCTCGACCCGTTAAATTTTGTATATGAGACTGTCACTGTAGCGGAAACTGCTGTCGTAAATATTTCCGTAAGAAAGTTAAGTGACCACCTGCACATAATGTGTCGTGGGCACCCAGCTGTGTCAGACACCAGGAGAACAAGCCATTAGTGTGTGCCTTTTCAGAGGCACAGGCTGAAAAAAAGGGAGGCCATTATCCTCACTATTGACATTCCTTTGCAGAAAGCATGGTAATTACGACACCCTGAAACTTGAAAACATGATTACACTGCAGAGTTCCTAATTTATGATATTTACTGAAATGAAATGATGAGAAACATTTCATGTCTATTGTCTTGCTAGTAGAAAGATTGTTTACTGCATTATGAAATGCCATATAGCTAGTGAATGACGTTTCACGCCTTGCTTTGCCTATTTTGTTTAATATCTAGTTCCTAGCTGCACTGCACCATTGGTTAAAATAAAATTTTATAGATGTACTAATATAAATATTTTATGCCTACAGATCCAGTAACAAATAACTGTATGATGTACTTAAAAAAAACGAAGGAGCACAAAAACATTTCACAGGAATTGCATACAGAATTTTCTTTTCAAGTACTTGGTAATTTCTTTTGTAGAATAATTTGTGGTGCACATCTTTAATTACATAGACATTAAGACGTGAATATACATTTCCCTTGTCTGCATTATTGTCTTTAGTGTAATTTTTTTTCTGCTTGAGCTATGTCATGTTTAGATATAAGTTATTTCATTTGCTGCTGCTGTTTGCCAGGCATAGTGTTACTGAATTTGACTTTGTGTTACTCTGCTAAGCCAGTTTACTACTGATTTATTTTTCTTGTTTGATGCTCATTGCCTTATATTAGTTGTAATATTGTTGCTTACTTTGCCAATTTATATTATTTTTGTCCTTGCTGTTTGTGTTAATTTGTTATGCGCTGTTGCATTGCCTCGTCCCTTGGTATATATATCTGAGTTCAGTAGATTTAAGTTAGCTTAAGAGGGGGTAGACTATATAAGAGAATGAGTTGCAATGAATTGGAAGAAATGCATTGAGAAGTTATATGAAAAAAGTACAGAAAGCAGGTATAGATAGGACTTTTGGGAATAATGATGATCCAAGGGAGATCTCCATGCAAAATACTGCAGTAAAACAAACCCTGTCCTTTCCTTTTGTGTTATCCCACTATGTGTTTGTGTACCCTTGTGTATTTGTTTTCTTCCTGTCTCTGTGTAGTTTCATAGAATTTTTTCTTCTTCTAATACTAAGCTACATTCACTATGATGAGGAATACTGTTATCCTCAAATATAATTGGCATTAATAATATGTTATTTACCTTGTAAATATGCTTAGACATTATTTATTCTGTTTTGTTTTAATGCTTATGTGTAAAGTTGATGATTCAAAAGTTATTCTGATCTTTTATGTATTTACTTATCTCATAATTCCTGTAACACTGATGTATATGTTTATTTCTATTATTTTGTAAAGCCTGTATTACTATAAATGTTATCTGTATTATTATGTTTTTAATGATGTATTTTGTACCTTTGTTATTGTATTCTTATGTTATAAAATTGTAATTGACACCAGTTCATCAAATTAAGTAACTTGTAAGTTACATTTCACTGCACATGTTTCTGTTGGTCATAGTATATGGACAATATGTGAGAAGCAGGGACTGTTAGTGTTTGCATATGTGTTGATAATTCAGCAAGGAACTGGATAACAGCATTGCTGGTTCTAAGGACAATTCCAAAAACTTTGTGAGTGCACAAGTGGTGGTTTATGGACTTGCTATATTCTCCGCAAGACTCTTCGATGGTGATTGTGCACCTGCACAGACGCAACAGATGGCTGTTGGTCATCTCTACAAGGACTACAGTGGGTTTGCATCTTTGATGACCCACCAATACCATCATCTCTACAAGGACTACAGTGGGTCTGCATCTCTGATGGCCCACCAATATCATTATTTCTACAAGGACTGCAGTGGGTCTGCACCTCTGGTGGCCCACCAATACCACAATCTCTACCAGGACTACAGTGGGTCTGCACCTCTGGTGGCCTACCAATACCGTAATCTCTACCAGGACTACAGTGGGTCTGCTCTGTGATGACCTACCTACCAATCTTCTTCAAAACGTCGAATGACTCTGCTGTGGGTTTCCTCTGTTGTGGCCCATTACCTGTCTGCATGTCGAGAGTCAGCACTGTCTTTCTGTTGGAAGGACAACACTACTTCTTTAAGACTTCATGTAAATCTACTACTTCCGTGTGCATTTTCTTTTATTGTTCAGACTTTGAGAAAAACACTGCAATTTTACTATGATGAATGATCAGGACTGTCTTTATGGACTGTGAGAAAATTTTAGCTTTTGACCAACATTGTGTCAATAAGTGTATGCATTTGATATCTTTGTTATTGTATTTATGAAAAATTTTATCAAATCATTATTGGCCACTGCCCAAAACAATTTGTAAAATTTTATGTGGGGAGCATGGGGGCTACGTAAGTAGGCTGTTTATGTTTTCTTATTGGCAACGTTACGTAGCGCTCTGTATGAAAATCACTGGCTGTGCTGTGTGCAGTCTATTTCACTATTGCACTTCTTATCGCTTTAAACACGCCTCCCCCTTCACTGTCCAGCCTATCTCTGCGGTATACATTCCAATCTGAGTTTAGGATTTCATTACTGTTTACGTCTGGTTTCAGCCAACTTTCTGTCCCTAGTACTATATGGGCGTTGTGACTGTTTATTAATGAGAGAAGTTCTGGGAGCTTTCTGTAGACGCTCCTGCAGTTTACTATTAGCACATTAATATTGTTATTCCCTGTTGCATTTTGCCTACTCCTACCTTGCCGCGTCTCAGGAGGCGTCTTGTCGGGCCTAGGGAGGGGATTCTCTAACCTAAAAACCCCATGTGCACTCCACACGTACTCCGCTACCCTTGTAGCCGCTTCCGGCGTGTAGTGCACGCCTGACCTATTCAGGGGGACCCTACATTTCTCCACCCGATAGCGGAGGTCGAGAAATTTGCACCCCAGATCTCCGCAGAATCGTCTGAGCCTCTGGTTTAAGCCTTCCACTCGGCTCCAAACCAGAGGACCGCGATCGGTTCTGGGGACGATACTACAAATAGTTAGCTCTGATTCTACCCCGCGAGCGAGGCTTTCCACCTTCACCAATTTAAGGGGCGCTATGAGCTCGCCAGACAGTCAATCTGGGTCAGTATCTCGTCCCCACCTTTCTAGTCTGTCTCTCGTCCGCATTTGTTAGGCAGTTAGTGTCTGTCTGTCGTTCGGAGTGCTAGTATGTCTGTCGTTCGGATCAACCTTTAAAGCTGGCAAAATGAGACTTTCCACTCCGCCAGAAAGAGAACTCAGTGAGTGGTCGCCCGGTCGGGGCTTAGTTCTTGCATCTGAGTCTGCGCGTTAGGCAACCAGTCTGCTCGAGTTTGCTCAGGCAATGGTCATTGGCGGTTGGATCGATCGGTTGGTCGGTCGCGCACTGAGACACAAGATGACTCGTCCGTATTGAGCGTCGGCGTATGTGAGGTCGCCACGTAATTCCAGTGGGCCGCGGCGTATAGCGAGGGGTAGTGACTTTGAGGTCGACACGAGAGCAACAAGAGTCGACCCAAGACATCAATCTGGCCGGTGCGAGCTGCGACGCCGTGAGACGGGAGATCGGCGCGCCTTCCTTCGTCCGTTCAAGCGGCTGCCAGCGGACGGTTCGGAAGAGCGATTTGGGGGTGCTGCGCCAGGTCTTGTCGAGAAATCACAGTTTATTAGAAGTTAAGTGATTGATGGTATGTTGTTTGATTTGCTCTTGTTAAATTATACTTGTTTTCTTGGTGAGGTCACAAGCCGTTTTGCTTTGGGGTCGTCCCACCATTCTTCTCCGTTTGCCCACCCGCGGGAAGGTGGTTGTTTATAAATTGCGTGGTCCGTTTTTCCCTTGTGGAGTAGAGGCGGGTTAGAGCAACCTGCGGTTCGGGTTGTTCGGTAATCTCCCTATCAACGTACCGTACGTTAGTAGCTGCCCCTGTCATGTTTGCCGGATTTGGTGTGTTAACGAATTTATTGCTTGGAGTGTAACGGTCTGATACCTGAAATATGTTTTGATCTTTGGAAACTTTGATTATTGCCTATGATGTTGAGAGGCGGTATCTGTGTACTGTAGAGCATCTTAACTATTGTTTGGCCAACCTTGTAGAATTTTATATAAGATTGCATTTCATGGGCTTTTATGTAAATGATCGTTTTAGTATATAAAGTTGCCACCCTTTCACCGTAAGACTTTTCTTAGAAGTTAAAATCAAGTTGTACCTTCGGTGGCAAGGTTAATATTTTAATTGTTAGTGTTTTGTACCACTTGCATCCCTCCTACGGGGGGTGCATAGTTCGTGTGCTTGTATAAATTGTTAAAACTATTAGTTTAAAGTTATCTGGTGTGATGCACATTTGCACCAGTGTAGTCTTTCAGAGGCTGTTGTGAGCGGTCGTAACTGCGGCAGTGTCAAAAGGGAGCGGCAAGGTTCTCTGCCCGAAAACTCATAGAGTCAAAATTTGTTCCTTTCTGCCTTTGAATAAATTGTAACTTGCTATTTAGAGGGTGCTTTCTTATTATAATTTTAAATCTGTTTCTTTTAAAAAATTCTTTTAGGCACTGTTAAAGTGAATAAAATTCCTATTTGTTAAAAGGAATGTGGTTATGATTTCATCAGTTACTCCCTGGCAATTACTTCCATGCTTACATAGTGTGATTAATGTGTTGATGTTCTTGATGAATCGCTAGTAAATAAAATAAATTCTCAAGAATATTGTTTGAAAATAGATCACGGTTCCGTATCATTCTGTTCGGCATGTTAGGAAATCTCTCTTATAATTCTTTGTGATATTAGGGACCAATTCTTATTTTCTCCTGCCTGTGCCCGAAGTGTCCCATTCATTTTGCCAAAGTTGTAATAAGCCACCTTTTATTGCCTTTTTCGAATTGGCCACAGTTCCAAGAACCCTTCGATCTTGCACTTATCAAAGGGAACCAGTAAAAGGCTGCGCATTTCCTAATTTCCAAGTCCAGTGGGCACATTCCGAGAATTACTCACAAAGCGCCATTCTGGGTGGCGCAGCTGGAGATTCTGCATAGTGGATTCGATACCCGGAGCTCACAGCCTTGCAGAATTCCAGTGTCTCGGTGTTACACGGAAGGAGATGAAAATAATTTGAGAGGCCAGATGACTCATAATCGTTTGCGGGGAATTGCGAGAAAGAGCCTTACTGTACTGTTCCTCGACAGAAGGCATCTTTGTGCCGCATTTGTTTCTTTGTTGTCGGCGCAGACTGCCGTAGCTGTGCGGGATGGGGGGGAGGGGGGTGGGCAGTGAGTCTGAAAAGGCAGAAGAGTGCAGTGGAGTGGCGGCAGCGTTCGGTCCACAAAGACGGGCGCGGCTGAGCGCGCAGACGAGGAGGCGCCGGCTAACGAGTCATTGTTCGCGCAGGGCCCAGCCGGACGGCGTACGGCGGCAGCGAGTGGCCGCTGCGGCGGATCAGCCGCCACTCGCCACGCCCCCCTTTTAATAGAGGTGGAGCCCCTCCACGCCCACACCGGCATGATGGCCAACACAAAAGGTCTACTGCCATCTCTGCATAAGGGTTAGTACTCACTAAAGTGAGGTGTCGCAGGATGTGGGTACTGCGATGTTTGCGTACGTCTGGTTAGGATTAACCATTAATACGCGCTCATCTGGAGATAGATTGGTCGAAATCTGACGAAGGGTAGCGGTTTGAAAGGCAGAGGAAAAAAAAGTGCCAAAGCAAGAGCCAAGGGAAAAAACCTCTGCGAAAGTTAGGTCGGGCGGCAAGAGCAGTAGCGGTTGTCTTGCTGCTTGCGATAGGTTGTGCAAGGATAGGCTTTGTTAGTAGTGGGTATCATGCATGTCGATACCTTGACGTTGTGCGTTTGTGCTGCTCGGCGGCTGGCGCTGGGTGCTGGTACAGAGTCCTCGTTCAGCGTCCTGCAACCTGCAACAGTTAGGTTTGTTATCGGTCTTGTGTCCGATAGGTCATATACCGGAGGCACAGTGTGAGGGAGTGTTGGCAGATTGTTCGTGCGTCTGTGGGCGAGCTCGTCGGTGTCCCTACTGTGGCCTGTTGGTCGGCTCTAATAGCAGTTGGTAGTTGCCAGTCAGTGTTGCTGATATGCAGGGGCTTAGCGACGTTTGTCGCTGTTTGCGTATGTTAGTTTACCATAGGTGGTAATGCCCTAGCTAGCAGTGTCTTTGGTCGCTTGTGTTTCCACCTGTGGTTGTGATCGTAGTTTCCCAGAGTGAGGATGAAAGGATTGTTCGAGTGTCTCGAGTTCCTGTATAGTCGTGTGGCGTGTTTCTTGAATACTTCCTTGAGGGTATCAAGGCGGTATTCATGGTGAAGATCCACGGTGCGTGTGTAGCGTGGAGCATTGCTAATGATTCGTAGCACTTTGTTCTGTATGATCTTCAGGCGGCGCAGTCGTGTGGGAGCTGCATATCCCCAGAAGGGAGCTGCGTACGTCATCAGAGGTCTAATCAGTGTCATGTATAAGGACCTCGACACCCTCCTATTCAGTGTGCTTTCCCTGTTGAGCATTGGGTAGAGCTGTTTGAGCCTCGCGTGCGCTCGGTTGGCAACGTATTCGATGTGGTCCTCCCATGTAAGTTTCCGGTCCAGCCAGACACCAAGGTATTTGACTTTCTCTCGGAAACGTATTGGACGTGTATGTAGTGTTATCGGTTTACAGTGTTGGTGTTTGCGCAGTAGTTTCGGTCTGCGTGTGCACAGAACTGCTTCGCACTTGTCGACGTTTACTAAAATACGCCATCGCTCCAGCCAAGGCTCAGCTGGAGCTACGGTGGGCGGTTGTGTGCGCGGCAAGTAGCGGCCCTCGGATTTTGTTCACACGACCGTGAAAAAGGCTGCGGTCACAGTGGCACCGACGACGCTCGCCAGACGCCGCTGCCAGAAGTCGGCCGACAGGTCGGTGACACCGCAACCCGTATCTCTTCGCAGTGTTTTGGTGGGATAGAAGCCGAGACAATTCTGTGCCTACAGACCACTCCTGCAATGAGGCGTTTACATCTACATCTACATCCATACTCCGCAAGCCACCTGAAGGTGTGTGGCGGAGGGTACTTTGAATACCTGTATCGGTTCTCCCTTCTATTCCAGTCTCGTATTGTTCGTGGAAAGAAAAAATTGTCGGTATGCCTCTGCGGGCCGGTGTGGCTGAGCGGTTCTAGGCGCTTCAGTCTGGAACAGCGCGACCGCTACGGTCGCAGGTTCGAATCCTGCCGCGGGCATGGATGTGTGTGATGTACTTAGGTTAGTTAGGTTTAAGTAGTTCTACGTTCTAGGGGACTAATGACCTGACATGTTAAGTCCCATAGTGCTCACAGCCATTTGAACCATTTGGTATGCCTCTCTGGGGGCTCTAATCCCTCTAATTTTATCCTCATGGTCTCTTCGCGAGATATATGTAGGAGAGTGCAATATACTGCTTGACTCCTCGGTGAAGGTATGTTCTCGAAACTTCAACAAAAGCCCGTACCGAGCTACTGAGCGTCTCTCTTGCAGAGTCTTCCACTGGAGTTTATCTATCATCTCCGTAACGCTTTCGCGATTACTAAATGATGCTTTAACGAAGCGCGCTGCTCTCCGTTGTGTTGTGTTGGCAGAACAGCCAACACCCTGTTACTAGTGGGGGCCGAAATGCACGCGTTTCAGCTCACGCAGACTGGCGTGAGGAGGGAAGGACTCTACTGACGTGAGGTCTGGAACATGACAAGGAATTAGAATTTAGAAAGGGGACGTAATTAGTCGATACTTGACTTTAATCCATTAATGATGAACGTCGCTCTTGACGGTACATGTTTCACAATATTATCTGTTCAGAATAGTAACTGAATATGGCGCCTTGCTAGGTCGCAGCAAGTGACGTAGCTGAAGGCTATGCTAAACTGTCGTCTCGGCAAATGAGAGCGTATGTAGACGGTGAACCATCGCTAGCAAAGTCGGCTGTCCAATTGGGCGAGTGCTAGGGAGTCTCCCTAGACTAGAACTGCCGTGTGGCGGCGCTCGGTCGGCAATCACTGATAGTGGCGACACGCGGGTCCGACGTATACTAACCACCTAGCACGTGTGGTGTCTGGCGGTGACACCACACGTTGGAACCTCTCTATCTCTTCTATCAACCCTATCTGGTACGGATCCCACACTGCTGAGCAGTATTCAAGCAGTGGGCGAACAAGCGTACTGTAACCTACTTCCTTTGTTTTCGGACTGCATTTACTTAGGATTCTTCCAATGAATCTCAGTCTGGCATCTGCATTACAGACGATCAACTTTATATGAACATTCTATTTGAAATCACTCCTAATGCCTACTCCCAGATAATTTATGGAACTAACTGCGTCCAGTTGCTGACCTGCTATATTGTAGCTAAATGATATGGGATGTTTCTTTCTATGTATTCGCAGCACATTACACTTGTCTACATTGAGATTCAGTTGCCATTCCCTGCACCATGCGTCAATTCGTTGCAGATACTCCTGCATTTCAATACAATTTGCCATTGTTACAACCTCACGATATACTACAGAATCATCCGCAAAAAGCCTCAGTGAAGTTCTGATGTTATCCACAAGGTCATTTATGTATATTGTGAATAGCAACGGTCCTACGACACTCCCCTACGGCACGCCTGAAATCACTCTTACTTCGGAACATCTACACTCTGCACCGCAGAGGGTACGTCCCATTGTATCAGTTATTAGGGTTTCTTCCCTTTCCATTCAAGCATGGAGCAACGGAAGAATGATTGTTTGAATGTCTCTGTGCGTGCAGTAATTGTTCTAATCTTTTCCTCATGATCCCTACATGAGCGATACATAGGTGGTTGTAGTATATTCCTAGAGTCATCACTTAAAGCCGGTTCTTGAAAGTTTGTTAACAGACTTTCTCGGGATAGTTATACGTCTATCTTCGAAAGTCTTCCATTTCAGTTCCTTCAGTGTCTTTGGTACACTGCAACCGATCAAACAAACTTCTGCAGACATTCAGTATTCCATGTTAGTCCCATTCGGTATGGGACACGCTGGAGTAATATTGTAGAACTGATCAAATGAATGATTTGTAAGCAATCCCCTTTGTAGAGTGACTGCACTTCCGCAATCTTCTACCAATAAACCGAAGTCTACCACCTGCTTTACCCACAGCTGAGCCTATTGAATCATTCCATTTCATATCCCTGTGAAGAAGTGGCCACATAGTGTGTAGTGGGGCAATCACTGTGCTGCAGAAATAATTCAAAAGCCAAGATCGCTTAAATACTGTTTACTGGATAACCGGTTTCAGCACACTAAAGGTGCCGTCATCGGATCTGTGAAGATATTACATGACAGGTTTCAGGGAGGGCTTACATGAGTTACACTATATACATTACTATTAGTACAGCAACACATACCTGAATGCAGCTCTAGACTTATAAACCATTTGGATATAACGATACATGAGGCAGACCAGCTGTGCCAATGATTTTATATTAGCTGGTCTGCCTCAAAATGGTTCAAATTGCTCTGAGCACTATGGGACTTAACTTCTGAGGTCATCAGTCCCGTAGAACTTAGAACTACTTAAACCTAACCTAAGGACATCCCACACATCAATGCCCGAGGCAGGATTCGAACCTGCGACCGTAGTAGCAGCGAAGTTCCAGACTGTAGTGCCTAGTGCCGCTCGACCTCCCCAGCCGGCCTGTCTGCCTCATGTATCGTTATATCCAAATGGTTTGTAAATCTTGAGCTACGTGGTGCTGTACTAATAGTAATTTATATAGTGTAACTCATGTAAGCCCTCCCTCAAACGTGTCGTGTCATATCTTCACAGATCCGATGATGGCACCTTTAGTGTGTTGAAACCGGTTTTCCAGTAAGCAGTATTTAAGCGATCTTGGCTTCTGAATTATTCCCTGTGATGTGTTACACACAGGTATTTGTATGGGTTGGCCAATTCCAACAGTCATAGGATACTACGTTTCTTCGTTTTGTGAAGTGCAAAATTTTACATTTCTGATCATTTAGAGCCAGTTGTTGCACAGCTCTGAAATCTTATCGAGATCTAACTAATTATTATACAGATTCTTTCAGGCAGTAAGTCATAGAGAACCCCAACACCTGCAAAAATAGTCTGAGTTCACTATTAACATTGTCTGCAAGATCACTGATACGCAACATGAGCAGCAAAGGCGACAAAACATTTCCCTCAGGGACACCTGAAGTTACATCTACTTCTTACGACTACTCTCCATCTAAAATAACATACTGCGTCCAGTCACAAATTTCATTTGATACCCCATATGATCGTGCATTTGAAAATAAGCGTGCGTGTTGTACTGAGTCAAATCCTTTTCGGAAATCAAGAAATACTCTATCTACCTGACTGCCTTGATCCAAAGCTTTGAGTATGCCATGAGAGAAAAGTTCGAGTTGGGTTTCACTTGATCGATGTTTTCGGAATCCATTCCATTCAAGGTACCTCGTAGTGTTTGAGCTCAGAATATGTTCTGAGATTCCCCAACAAATCTACGTCAAGGATCTTGGACAGTAACTACCCTTCTTGCAGACAGGTGTGACCTGTGCTTTTTTTCCAAGAACTCGGCACGTCTTTTTGTTCGAGGGATATATGATATAGTTAGAAGAGGGTCTATTAAAATGACTCGTAATGCACCTGAGTGAAGTTTATCAGTCTCTAAAGAACGTGGCAAATACTGCACCGTCTTCCGTCCGTTAAAGAACAGGACGACAGCTGCTAGTCTGCGTACCAGCTTGCCGCTATGTTCCATGCAGCTGTAAGTGCTTACCGGTGCACACAGAGGACGCTGGTTAGCCTGCCAGTCGAGGTGCAGAAGTTCCATTACGGGCAGAACGTCAGGCGCAATCCGTTAACTCTTTAGTCTTTCTCACACGATTTTACAGAAGCTGTTCATGAAAAAATTTCATCTTTACTTCATGTGCAACGTTGTATGCCCTCTTCTTGGTGAAGTGCTCATCGTCTCGCTAACGGTCATACTTATTTTGATATTCGCATTTAAGTAAGACACCAAGCGATATTCGAAAACGTTTGCAATGAAAATATGGGTCGTTATGAGTTTGCGTTTGGTGCATATTAGACTATTGGTTCCTATGGATGGCATTTAGCTCAGATATTGAATTTTTTCTTTTCATTTAGGGAAGGTCCGTATCTGTCTCAGATCTTGAGAAAATGGAATTCATGTAGCAGTTTCACTTCCGACCGTACATACACGAGAATGAAGTATTCAGAACGTAACTCATATCTCCTGGAACGTTCGAGATATCGAAACGAGATTTTGGCAAGTGATAGCACTCAGCAAGGAGAGTATTCTGCCATACTGTTAATACGCAGAAATTTCTTATTTATATCAATATAGCTGAAGATATTGTTGTTATTTAATTTTTTTCTGTAAAGTGCTGTAATTTTTGAAAATTCATTGAGAGCTAATGAAAAGATAATTTGCTAGTATGAAAATAAACTTGGAATTCTTCTGTTACGTTACAGGAAAGTGACGCAATGTGGTTCCTTATAAGGTATTGATCTCTCTGGCTGCCTATTGCTTGTTTAGTGATCTGTTTCAGGATACCATAGCATTAGCTACTGCAAGGAGAGTTTGTGGAATTCATACTGTGTTTTGGCGAAAGCAAAATTTAGTGGGGCAGTTAGATAAATGTATGTGTTACTCAAGACTTGTCCCTGATGATTCTTCTCTGAAGAAGAAAAGTTTAACCACTCAAATGAAAATAAATGCCAGTTCCAATCCAATTTCAGGAGAATCCAGTGTAACTTCAGTAATGAACACCTGAGGCATTTTCTACCTATACCTCAGTTACATTTGACAAAGGAAAAAGTACAGCAAACAGCATAACATCTATCGGTTCCTATCCCTGTACAGATTGAGGGAGTGAACATGCTTACTAGAAATATCTTTTAATTCATCAATGATATTGAATTTGAGAAATAGTTGATAAGGTCCTGAAAGTCAGTAGTGTGTTTACAGATAAAGAGTTATGTAACAGTAGTATTGGGTCACTTCTACTCTGCACCAAAATTGCGGCATTGTTCTATTATAAATAACAAATTTCGTGCCTCTGTACCTGTGTATAACAAGCTCCCAAAAAATATGAGTCACTATTTTATGAACTGTTTGAGACTACTCATTAACGTTAAAATAGATTATTAGTTTATATAATCTACTTTTAACACATTAAGAGACAATTAAGGTGAAGGAGATCACCACTTCACTCTGAATGATGATAGGAACAAAAAGTTGGTATACTATTTGGAGCGAATTATTTTTATTTTCAGATGAAGAATAAGGAGAAAGGTATTTTGTAAGTTTTTATTCCAGTCGTTCATTATTAAAGGGTTCTGCCAAAATCGCAAGCTACCTCGTTCTGGGCTTCTCTGTGCAGGTAGCTTGCTGTCTTTCGCTGCACACCCTTATTAGGGCAACCTGACATGTTCTACAGAATGTTGTAAGATGATGAAGAAGGAAATGTTCTGTTACGTATTTGGAATGATTCACGATGACACTACAGCACTGAAACAAAACCCGGCATTCGAAAACGCAATTCAGAGAAGAGATGCTAGGTGTGAGAATACAGTGAACTTTTTTTTGTTTTTTGCTGATTCCATATGATACCTCGCTCAAAAAAAGGGGGCTTATACAGGGTTATTACAAATGATTGAAGCGATTTCACAGCTCTACAATAACTTTATTATTTGAGATATTTTCACAATGCTTTGCACACACATACAAAAACTCAAAAAGTTTTTTTAGGCATTCACAAATGTTCGATATGTGCCCCTTTAGTGATTTGGCAGACATCAAGCCGATAATCAAGTTCCTCCCACACTCGGCGCAGCATGTCCCCATCAATGAGTTTGTAAGCATCGTTGATGCGAGCTCGCAGTTCTGGCACGTTTCTTGGTGGAGGAGGTTTAAACACTGAATCTTTCACATAACCCCCAGAAAGAAATCGCATGGGGTTAAGTCGGGAGAGCGTGGAGGCCATGACATGAATTGCTGATCATGATCTCCACCACGACCGATCCATCGGTTTTCCAATTTCCTGTTTAAGAAATGCCGAACATCATGATGTAAGTGCGGTGGAGCACCATCCTGTTGAAAGATGAAGTCGGCGCTGTCGGTCTCCAGTTGTGGCTACACGTGAAACTTGCCCGCACGCGTTCAACCGTTTCTTCGCTCACTGCAGGCCGACCCGTTGATTTTCCCTTACAGAGGCATCCAGAAGCCTTAAACTGCGCATACCATCGCCGAATGGACTTAGCAGTTGGTGTCTCTTTGTTGAACTTCGTCCTGAAGTGTCGTTGCACTGTTATGACTGACTGATGTGAGTGCATTTCAAGCACGACACACGCTTTCTCGGCTCCTGTCGCCATTTTGTCTCACTGCGTTCTCGAGCGCTCTGACGGCAGAAACCTGAAGTGCGGCTTCAGCCGAACAAAACTTTATGAGTTTTTCTACGTATCTGTAGTGTGTCGTGACCATATGTCAAGGAATGGAGCGACAGTGAATTTATGAAATCGCTTCAATCATTTGTAATAGCCCTGTATATATTGTTTGAGATCTGTACCTGGTCTGATTGAGGGAAGACATCGAAACAATTCACAGGCGAGTTGCTAGATTTGTTAGTGGTAGGTTTGAGCTAATGTAACTGTTATAGAGACGCTTCAGGAATTCAAATGGAAATTCCTAGATGGAAGGTTCAAGAAACACTACTGAGAGATGTGATGTTTAAAGCTTTCCCGGCGTACTGATTGTTCCATAAAAACACGGGAGAACTGCCGGATATCAGTAACTTCCTGCCACGATATTTCGGCGCAGAGTCTTCTGGCCATCTTCAGGTGAATGCCACTGTAGTAGTACTGGCGAGTACGCGCTGAACTCCGCTATTTAAAGCCTTCTGAGGTGACATTGCGCACCTGACACCGATACGCCAGGCTTTCGCAGTGGAGGGCGCGAGGCGCAGCGCACGGAGCCGTTATGAACTCGCACACTGAGCAGCGCATGCGCAATGTCACCTCAGAAGGCTTTAAATAGCGGAGCTCAGCGCGTACTCGCCAGTACTACTACAGTGGCATTCACCTGAAGATGGCCAGAAGACTCTGCGCCGAAATATCGTGGCAGGAAGTTACTGATATCCGGCAGTTCTCCCGTGTTTTTATGGAACTACTGAGAGAATTTGGAGAACCGGTATTTAAAGATGGCTACTGGACGATTCCGCTGCCATCAACATACATTTCGCCCAAGGACCACGAAGATAAGATACGAGAAATTAGAGCTCATACTGAGGCGTACAGACAATCACTTTGCCCTCGCTCTATTTTCAAGTGGAACAGGAAAGGAAATGACTGGTAGTGGTACAGACCACCGTCCGCCACGCACCACACGATGGCTTGATGTGTATCTATGTACATGTAGATCTAGATGTATTTCTGCTAATTCCCTACTGGAGTACTAACCAGCAGAGAATCTCACACTAAGCCTAGTAAGGCTATATAATGGGCAGAATATTTTTTTTTTACTGAACTTGCTCACAAGTCATCTGCATCAAACAGTTTATTCAATTACTGTTGTCTGATTTGTTAACCTATTCTTATACGAAGAAGCACTATTTGTTATGAGTAACAGCTGCATTTCTCTTGTTGACAGGTTTAATTTTGCGCCTTTTGCCAAAACACAGTACAATTTGGGCAAACTCGTCTTGCAGTAGCTGTTGCAACATAATTCTGAAACAGTCTCATAGTAAAGAAGCAGTTGGTGTACAGAGAGGTCAACAGCTTACAGAAAACCTCATCGTTTAGGTATGTAGTAACATAAGAGAAGAAATTTCATGTCTCTTTTAATATGAGTATATTCTCTCTTCGACAGCTGTTGGAAATTCTCACAAAATTACAGTAATGAAGTGAAAAAATAAACATTCAGTTACATCGCCACAGGTAACAAAGTTCTGTAAATTAACCATGGAGCAAAATACTCTCATCTTTGTGTGCTATTACTTTCCAAAAACCTCATTCGATACTTCAAATGGTTTAGGATAAATGAGGGATGTTATAAATATTTTGTTCTCATACGCATGTGGACGGAAGTGAACATGCTACATAAATTACATTTTCCTGAGACTGGAGACAGATGGATACTTCTTCAGAAGTCTAAAGAAAAATTCAATATCTTAGCTAAATTTGATTTATAGCAACATTCGTTGTAGTATAAGCCGAAGTTAAAATCATGGCCACCACTGTTTTTCATTGCAAATTTTCTAATTTCCTGCGGTGTTGTACATAAAGGCAAATATCGAAATAAGTACAACCACCGGCGAAATTTTCGACCCTTCAACATGAAGCTGAGGTATAAAGCTATAAGTAATGTGAAAATCAATTGTTTTTCCAATTAGTTTACGTAAAATTGTTTGAGAAAGTTTACAGGACGTGAACCTCGTTTGTGTCAGCACACCTCATTGCCAACCAGCACGCCAAAAGTGTACGCACGTCTCATTTATTCCGGCTCGCTGGCAGTTGCAGGGTCGCGTCAGTCAGCGCCGACTCCCAGCTGCCATGGTGCGCTGCCTCATTAGACAACGAGGGGATATTTTCCACAATGGGCGAGGCCGCCTAGTGCTGGATTACCTATGGAGATTCCCTGGTTTCTTTCTGTGCACCTTCTTAACTACGACAACCAGACAGGATCTACAAATATACTTGACATGATTCATGGTGACACTGAAAAAGAGTCCAGCATCAGAAAAGGCAATTCAATGAAGGGATGCTAGGTGTAAGCATATAGTCACTTTTTTTGCTCATTCCATTTGATGTCTCGCTCAAAAATTTGGGGTTGCTCTATATTTCCATATGTTATCTATATTTCTGCTAATTCCTTACTAGAATACTAATCAATAGAGAAACTCACATTAAGTCTAGTAAAATAATATGATGGACAAAACAACATTTTTCTTTTTTCATTGAACTTTTTCATAAATAATATGCATCCAACAAGTTTTCCATTCGAATAGTTGTTAGGGAATATTTTTAATTTACCTGCGCTTAACATGTATTTCATAGTTAACGAGGAATTAATGTTCCAGATTTAAGTTGACAATGAAATGGAAACAATTACATTACAAGATTATAGAATTATATTTTACAATTCATTTCACAGTGTAGAAGACAGATTTTTTTTTATGCAGTCGAATCAAAGGTGTGGTGTCACCGCCAGACACCACACTTGCTAGGTGGTAGCTTTAAATCGGCCGCGGTGCATTAGTACATGTCGGACCCGCGTGTCGCCACTGTCAGTAATTGCAGACCGAGCGCCACCACACGGCAGGTCTAGAGAGACGCACTAGGACTCGTCCCAGTTGTACGACGATTTTGCTAGCGACTACACTGACGAAGCCTTTCTCTCATTAGCCGAGAGATAGTTAGAATAGCCTTCAGCTAAGTCCATGGCTACGACCTAGCAAGGCGTCATTAACCATTTCTAGAGAGAGTCTCACTTGTATCATCCAGAATGCTGTATACAAATGATGGATTAAAGTTAAGTATTCCAGCAGCTATGTACTTTTCTTTATAGCATTCATTACGTATCCTGTTTCAGACCTAAAGCAAGCCTGCGTGTGTAAACGCGTGCCTTTCGGTTACCCGTCTCTGTGGACTGGCTGTCTTGTCAGTCCACTACAAAAGGAATATGTTATCCCATTTGAGTGAAGCATGGGAGTATAATGCAAGTACACTTTGTGAATTTTTGCAGACATCAGCATCAGAAATCCAGGGTGAACCAAGATTCCACTGACAAATGTTCAGAGGTATTAATGTGGAATCAAACAAGGAAACAACGCCTGTTATATATAGGCTGTAAATGCATACCTTTGAGCTATGAGTACAGGGTCATCTTTACTAATGTTGTGAGACTCGTAGTTAAAACTAAGAAGTACTCAAAACTCATAAGTTGTGCATTTTACAGCCCACGTTCACTGAACTTTTTTTGTAGGTTTGGTCCATACTGCCGCCCCTGAAAGTTCTGGTTCACCCTGCATATCCCTGTAATGACGTTTGTTTGCTCAGGATACCACCATCTCCTTTTTGTTGTTCTAAACTTACAAGTTCCTCACAATCCATTTATTGCATGTGTAGGCTGCGATTATAATGGTGTGGCACGGCATGACCGGAGCAGCGTGAAGTGCAGAGCTGAGCATCGCTGGTGAAACAAACAAACTTCTGCTCTGCTCAATGCACGAGATTACTGTAGCACTGCAATGCAGAGCGGCGCACAGTGTCACTCAAGGTACCAGGTGCGTTTGTTTCTGAGAGTGGCGACCAGCGCGTTCGAGTGATTCCAGCTGCGCTCCAGCACCACCGACAGCATTCAGTTGTTGCTGCGAATTGCAGTGTCAGTACTGTTGCGGGGGCTTGTGTGTGTGTTAGGTTTTTTAAAAAAAAAAAAAAAAGAAAGAAAGGAGACATCACGAGACGCCTCGGACGCGCCCGTTTATACTTGGCGTCCTTTATGGGACCAGCAACAGAAGAATCACCACACCAGATTAATTTTGGACAAACTACTTGATGCGGTGGCAGCAGAATTACTGTCCACAAGTACAGGAGTTTTATTGATCTCTTACTTTTTCCACTGTCTTCAAACAAGAGGCGATGACAAAGCTGAAGTAGCATAACTGAAAAACTCATTACAATCAGATTTTGTTATGTGAGAAAACATATGCATGAACATCTCTCATTTGGACAGCTTCATTTGAACCTCTGTTAAGGGGCTCCGGAAAGGCTCAAAATCATGAAAAGTTCAATTTTTACTTTTTTGCGTTTTCTGAATCTGCAGACTATTACCTTTTAATAGATATATAATTTATTCAATTCCGAAGACTACAACTATTTTCAAATTTTTTTTGAAATGTGTTCTACATGGGCGTGACCTACTGTGGCGCTGTTAAACTGCTGTCAAATGGTGTTATTATTAACGTCCGTGTTCATCAGGTACATTTTAGTGATGTGAGATAATGTATGTGTTGTGGCTAACCTATTTCCAGAGACTTAGCAGCACCTGAACTGTTGAAAAAGTGTATTCACGGAAAAACTCAAAACCCCAATGAAAGTGTAAATAGTGTTATATGGTCGAGAATCCCCAAGACTGTATTTGTTGGAATAGAAACACTTCACTTTGGTGTGTATGATGCTGTTGCGACTTTCAATGATGCCAACATTGTAAGGTGCAAGGTATTTAGAAATATGGGAATGAAGATAGGTTCTAACATGGTACGAGCGATGCTTGCTTTAGACAAGGAACGCCTTCGGGCTGCAGACAGGGCTGTAAAGAGTCTACAAATACAAGCAAGAGTAAACAGGAGGAGGAACAAGAGGAAGCTGGAGGAGGAGTTTGCAGAGGATGAAGATAATCCATCCTATGGACCTGGAATGTACTAAAAAGTTAATCCAATCTTTGTCGCTCGATTCCCAAAACTTTTATTTTCTCATACTAATTACTTGTTTTCTAAGGATCTTCCAAACATATTTGTTTCAAACTTTCAGTAAATGTTACACAGTACCTTCTGCATAATTTAACACAGCCTTTTTCCAAAATACTGTATATTTTTGAATATATAAATAAAAAATTGCTAAAAAAATGTTGTGAATTTTCATTACAATTGAAAAAAAATCATCTTTAATAACTGAACTAAAATTTTGTAAAATCCCTGTGTTAAGTTGTAGCCCATATTCCAATAAATAATCTGTAAAAAGTTCAACTTCCTACTTAAAATACCTCGTGAGGAAAGATGTAATTTATTAGCGTTATTTTAACATTGCAAGTATAGGGCGTTCCGGAGCCCCTTAAAGTCTCGTGCTGTTGCTGAGAACGCTCGATTTGTACCGTATGTTTCTCATCAACACTTAGGACTCCTTCTAGGTCAACGACACTGTTGTGAAGAACACATGTAAACTTCACAATATTGTCAAGAAACTGTGGTAAAGCGGCACAGTGAGCCGAAAATGAAACCTGGAGTTGTCGAACTGTCCGAACTGTAAAACCGGCGGGAGCAATTTTTCAGCGATACCAAGCATCTTCTCCAGTCAGGAAATAGCAGAGGCAACGCCTGTTCACTTTGCTCAAAATTTTCCATCGTTTCAACATCTAAACTCTGAATTAGTGTGTCTCGTAGACATGAGTCTGAGAGAACCAATTGCAAGCCGCATGTTAAGAAAACCCGGTAAGATAAGATCGTGTCAGTCCTGCGCCTCAGGCCAGTTTCGATGAACTCAGTGGTCATTCCCAGGGCTTTGGCACAAAGCTGAGCTAAGGAAGTCTACCTAAATTCACCAATGTATATGTGTTTGCAAATGCACCCGCATTCATGTTTTCATTCTTGTCACCGGTACAAAAAATCCAGCTTCATTTGGTCTGTTAGGACGTTGCTTAACAGCAAAAGACCAACCTTTGAAAGATGCATACCTAGCATCGTATATGCTATATTTAGGATGAGCTAACTTTGCACTAAACTTTCTTAAGCTTAGATTGTTTGAGTGACCGAACTCAGAAACAACAGATCATTATCTCAACGCTCCCGCTGTCTTAAGAAAGACAATACCACATATCGTCTCTCGGCCCACAGCAGCACATACAGAAAGTTATTTAGTTACTCGTTCCATGAACCATTTGGCACTATATATCATAATGATATGGAATGAGTCATTTTATATTCACCACGCAAATTAATTTGTATGTGCGATTACATTTCTAAGCTTCATTTTGGTATTGATGTTTCTTTTTAAAAAAGAAAAAAAAGTTATACATATGTTAGCAATCCCTACCACCTTTTACACATTGCAGTATTAAAAAATTTCTCAGTTTGTTATCAGACTTCGCTCTCTATCAGACATTTTGTATCACTGAGTAGGTGATCAATCATTTTTGTTGCAGCATTGTGCAGCCCTTTTTGTGCTAAAGACAACCTCAATGTGGAGTAACGAATGTCATTTTTCAGTCTCGTACTGTAATTATGTTAAGCAGTGGTCAGAATACATAACTCCTTAAACAGATGTCTACAACATGAACGTAGGTGAGCACCATATATTATTCTTACAGCACGCTTTTGCGCAATGAAGATTTCCGTTGTTAAAGATGAGTTATCCTAGAACATTATTCCATATGACAATATAGAAAGAAAATATGCAAAATATGTCAACATACTGATTTGTCTCTCCTCAAGATTTGAAATGAATCTAAGAGCAAATGTGGCAGAAATAAGTTGTTTTACGAGTTCCAAAATGCGTTTTTCTATAACTTAAATCCTCAGCAATTTGTGCCCATAAGAATTTTGGAGTTCTACACTATTTATTATATCCTCACCGTATTTTACACTCATCACTGTTGTAGTATGTCTAGATCTGCAGAACTGAATATGTCGCGCATTTTCAAAACTGAGAGTGAAACCACTCATAGAAAACCAGTCAATGATTTTTAAGAACTTTGTTTACCATTTCTTCTTTTTCTGTACATATGCTTAGATTGATTACGGTTGTAATGCTATTTGTAAAAAGAACTAATTCTGCTTGTTGTATACTACACGGAAGATCGTTCCGATATATGAGGAACGGTAGTGGACCTAAGACATTGAACGTTTGGGAAGCACAAATATGGTTTCACCCCACTCAGAATTATGTCCCTAGACTGTATTGCTTGAACTACTAAGTACAAATTTCTCCGTTTTTTTTGGTTAGATATGACATTATACATTGTTTGTACATACCATCAGTCTCATAAAACGTCGATTTATCAAGGAGAATACCGTGATTCACACTGTCAAATGCATTAGAGAGGTTGTAGAAAATATTGAACAGCGACATTTTATTATTTAATGCTTGTAAAATCTGGCGAGTGAACGTGTTAATTGCATTCTTAGTGGAGCAACCTTTTTGAAACCCAAACTCTGATTTGCTAAGAATCTATTGTTCTTAAGAAATAAACTGTCCTAGAATACATCATATTCTCAAAATTTGGGAGAATGATGTCAGCAGTGAAGCAGGTAAGTAGTTGTTGTCACCTTGCTTAAAGAGGGATTTAACGACAGTATATTTAAGTCTGTCTAGAAAAACACCATGAGTTTGTGGTGAATTACGTATTTCGGATATGACCAGGCTTATTACATGGGAACAAACTTTGGTATGTCAGACAGACAAGAGATGTCTATCTTTTCAGATCTCTCTATATTTTCAAAACATACAGTAAGCTCTTGAAGCTTTTTTACATTATTACTCAGAACTCTAATATTTTTATGAAATAAGCAAACCATACTTTTCTGCGCATTTTAAACATTGTGTCGAGCTCTTCCGTTATTTTCACTTATTTCAAAACAATGTGCCTGAATCCTGATTCTAACCTGGAAAAGGTGTCCCTCTGACACCAATATACACAGGGATCTATACGTGCAGTGGTGGTCCCATATACGTTATCTGCAAGAAGCTCAGCCTATTTAGATGTAGGCCATGTCTAGTATATTCCCATCTCCCAATTGTAGCATGAAGTATACAGATGATAATATTTTGACTCGATCAGTGCGTAAGATAGGACTGGCAGGGTACTCGATAATACTGCTGCTATGTATACTCTACCATGCACTGTACTGCGGCTTGCGGAGATTTTGTTTTATGTGCAGGACGTTGGCAGGTGATGGAGTTGTCTGCAAGCAGGCGGGTGACCTGTGTTGGGGCTGGTAGACGAGCTGAATGTAAATAAAACTATTGCACATTAATAGGACTGGGAATACCGTACACTGTCCTCGGAAGCTTTAACCGCAGTAAAATGCCTAGCTGTGATCATCTAGAGTGAGCTGAAGACGAATGCATATGTCGGTGTCAGATTCATTTGCTAGAATCTTACGGGAAGCAACCCAGACTCTGACTACTGACAGGTCGGTGAACTAAAACAGAAGAATACAGCAGGATCGAATTCATTTGCCTGGATATTTAAGGGAGTGTGATCAACCAACTAAGAAGTGACAGTGTAGGAGGCGAATGACCGCAATTCCTGTCGGCATGTCGCCAGGAGACTGTGGCACTACAATTCGGATCGAGGTGTTTTAGGCACTAAGATGAGTGCTGTTGCGGAGGAAACATGGATACTGATTTGGTCTGACTTGTACTTGTTGGTTGATTGGTACAGGTATGCACGGGTTTCTAAATTAATAACTACACTACGCATATATGCACTACCATGTGGGTGTACACTGTTCTAGACGAAATACCATACCATGGTCGGTCCACTCACGAAGAGCGGGCGAGGGGAAAGTGAACAATGCCGTGATTAAACCCCGAATATCTCCCTACCCTAGGAGCAACTCTGAACTGAGCATGGATGTGCGAGGCTGTTGCACCAGAGTAAAAGATTCAGTGGATAGTGTTTGTGTTGGAAGCTTTGCGATACTGATAGAATTGTATTATGTAGGTATAACTCTGTTTAAAACTGTTCATCCATTTCCCATGAATTGTTACGCTGTCACCGAAGACTCTGATAACATTATGCCATCGAATATGTAGCGTACTGACCACTGGAACACGATAGAGGAAATTAGGACACGTGCAGGGATATTTTTAGAGACAATCATTCGGTATCTATGAATTTGTAGATGTATCAGATTTTCTCTGTGTTGTCTTCATATAGCAAAGGAGCCATTAAAACCCCTATACCTGTCGTAGTGATCATAGATGAAATAGGATGTATATAGAGGCATATAGACATTTCTTTTTAATCGATCATTACGCATGTGACCGTAAAAGGAACGAATAAATCAGTAATACTACAACGACATAGTCCACACCGTGCAATGGTTTGGGGGATATGTTTTTAGATGCAGGCTCCTGTCTACAGCTCACTGTAAATCAAGGGAAGCAGTAACAGTCGTAAAAAATATCTGGACGTGAGCATCCACATGGTGGCGAATTTCATCCTGAACATTTGTGTGCCATTTTATCTCGTTGTGATAGTTCTCTACCGAGGCAGTGATGGGTGCGGGAATAGACAGCCTTCTAACTAATGGAACAGTGCTGTCGGAACGTGATGGAATTTTGAGAGAATTAGCAAGGTTGTGTGACTTTGAGGGGAACATCACTTATTGGTCAAAATCAGGTGGATTCAGATGCTATGTATCAAAGACTGGAAGATCCTTGAGAATTTGACGGGTAAGTGATACTCTGACAAAAGGGAGGTTTGGGGGTGATCTCTTTTCCGCCTCTTCTAATCGTTGTGAGCAAACATATAACCCCTTCCACATACGTCTCGTGAAGTGACTGTAGTGAGATAATTAAAACCTAATATGTAGGTTTTTACTGACAGGCAATCAGCAGACAATCTCGATAAAAAAGAAGCAACAGTCTTCCGTGTGTCTGTGTGTCTATAAATGGATGGACTGATAGCTTAACAGGTAGGCAATATTTACATCTACATCTGGTATATGCATACTGCGCAGGCCACTGTACGTTGCGTACAGTACTATCCTCCTTCACTCTCAAATAGGGAAGAAAAAGACTATTTATATGCCTCCATATGAGTGCCAATTTCTCGTACCTCATCTTCGCGGGCCTTCACGAAATGTGTGTTGGCGTTAGTACAGTCCTTCTGCGGTCACCTGAGATATGGATTATCTAAATTTTCTCAATTATGTTCGTCGAGGAGAAATCGCCTTCCCTCCAGGATTCCCATTTGAGTTACATGGCCAATACAATCCACTACAGGAAAAAAATTTACTCACAGTGCAAAGGGACTTTCATGGTTAGTTTAATTAATTAGACAAGGAATTTGATATCAATGACGTGTCGCTGGACGGGTGGAAGCGAGGGCGAGAGCGCCACAGATGTGATTCGCGAGTTGGAGCGGTAATCATCCGTTTTCTCGTGGCGGCGAGGTGTTTTAGGGCAGTTTCAGTCTCTCACTTTCAAACAGAGAGAGGGCAGTCGTAATAAAATCAGCTGTATCACCGAAGTTATAAAGTGATCCGTAGGATTAGCTTGATATTTACAAATCCTTTGTGCAGCCATTTGGTTACCTTAAGACTGCACAGGTGATGAATTTGACTACCATAAGAGAGTTCGAAAGTGATGAGGCATACTGTCACAGACGCACAGCTTGTTCTTAGCATTCCGTCATGACCCAAAAAGGAGTTTTATACTCTAGTCACACGACGTAGAATGTAACAGATATTTAACTGATACGAACAGTTTTTTTCCGAATGTTAGAGCCTATTCCATGTCATTGTAAAGGATTTTCGCACTAAGAACGATACTTTAGCCTTGTGTAAACGTTTGTGTCCGATTTCTTATTTCTTCGAAAATAGTGCGCATAAAATAGAGGAATATACTTTTCACATATAAAATTCGAAGTGCACGCACAACAATGTCCCAATATCTGATTGGGTAAAGCGGATTTCTTAAACTGCGAAGTCTACATGAGGGGTGGAATTCCAGTCTCTATGTGCAAGCCGCACCTGCTTGTCTCACAGCGTGCTAGAAGATAGCAACGCCAGTCAGAAGCGAGCGGCTGGCCTGGTCATTGGGGCAGGGCCGGCCGGAAGCTGTGGCTTAGCATGTTGCACCTGGCAGGTACAGAGAAAGGCTCTGGCTCTTCAGGTGCACAATAAAATCGGTAGATGTTGCTGGACTAGACTGGGGCCCATGTCAGATTATGAGAACTATACTTTTAAAAATATCGCACAATGTGTTTCCCATATTTCTCCACATTGCTGTTGGCTAGAATGTGACCCAACTCGTAAATAGGTATAAGACTGGTTTATTCCCCAGTGCTGTTGCTACATGACTACTATATGCATGGATTTATAGTGGCTCTGGTCCCTCCCAACTCAATGTCGATAGAGTCATCCTTAATGAAATATTCCTCCAATTATATCACAGTATCTGAATTTCTCCTTATATCCTCAATCATACAGATAATCCTCTCCCCCTGGGCAGATGTGGAGCTGCAATCAGCCACCATAAAAACATACCTGCTCAGCCACAATCCTTATTCAACAATCCAACTGAATACCTTATCTTTAGCCTATTCTTCAGAACCCTAACCTTGCCTTCAGTACTATCTGCATCTGACCTAATACGCCTGTCCTCTATGATTTTCTAACCAATGTCGACAGCACCTTTCGATTTATATTGTTGCTGCCGACGTTAACATCCATAGCAGACCCCCGTTAGAATTCCAGCGGTGGCGTAAATTTACAGACTCCCTCGAAAATGATATTGCCTCTAACCCACAGCACACCAATTCTGAAAGCAACATCACCATAGACGCCGCCCTCACATCTCCCAACCTCCTTGGACGTCTCACTGCACAAGTCCAATTGGAAGTGACCATCTACCTATCCTCACCATATCTTACACACTACCTCGTCCTCATGTGCTCATCTCCATCTCCATCCAAAAGTGGTCCATTACTAATCCTGTCGTTACTGGAATGCCTACTGGGAATCCATAGACATCCAGATAGGAAACCACACCCTATTCTTAAGCAACCCAGCGATATCCCCAATGCTACAGCCTTCCTGCAGCAGATCAGATGCTACCTCCACCGACATTCTTATTGAAACCATTTACCCTCATCGCTCCACTCCCCCACCACAAGCTGTACTTCTTCTCCATGAATCCCATTGCTAATAACACTTCTTCCTACAGACTTGTGACCAGGATACACTCACACGCAACTGGCAACTACTCAATGCCAAAAACGCACGCTGGGACTGGCGCCAGACATGCACCAGACTCAATGCTACACATCCAGTTAACTATTCCAAGTGCTGGAAAGCATTCCATATGCTTACTGGCACCCATCGCATCCCTCACTAGCTGGTCCTTCACAACAAACTTCCCTCAGCTGACAGCCTGGGCAAAGCCAATCAATTTTCATCTTACATCTCTGACAGCTTCTCCATCCCTGATAACACACACTTTGACATTCCCAATTCCTTACTGTCCATCAATGCACATACATCACAGTCTCACCCCTGGCTCTCAGTTTGTGGTACTTGAACAACATACCAGACACAGAGTTATACATCCCAATCACACCACAGGGCATAAAACAAGTACTTCACAGGAAACGCTATACATCCCCTGGTCAAGTCTGTATTACCTATCGCCTTGTCAAAGAATGCCGTATCTCCTTTCTCATCACCCTTGTCACCCCATACAACACCATACCCTCAACAGGCTACCATCCAGACCTGTGAAAAACCTCCAAAATCCTGCTTTTCCCAAACCAAAAAAAAAAAAAAACCCAACCTGGTACCTCGCCATACTGCTCCATCTACCTCACCTCAGTGCTTATCGAGGTCTTTGAATTCACCCTCTCCCGTCACGTCCACTGCCCCCTGCACCAACATCATCTGCTTCCTGTTACCCAGTATGCCTTCCATCCTTCCTTCTCTGCTGATGATGAACTACTGAGCCGCATGCACCTCCTATCCCAACAGCTCAACAACCATAAATCCGCTATCTTTGTCTCCCTTGACCTAAGGAAAGTGTATGACTGCCTATGGCATTCTGGTCTCCTTTTCAAACTCCACATGTATGCACTTCCCATCAGCTATGTCCAGCTTAATGCGTCCTTACTTTCCAATCGCTCATCTTTTACCCTTGTTAACCATTCCCATACCTTCCACCCAACTGCAGAAGTGCCCCTAGGTTCAGTTCCTTCGCTCTCCAGGCTCTTATACATCGCTGATATGCCCAAACCAACGCCTTACGTCAAGCTCCTTCAGTAACTGATGACACTGCTGACCATACTCTCTGTCCTATGCTACAGAAATACCAAAGATCCCTCCAAATCCACCTCAATCGCTTTACCTCCTGGTGTAACCAATGGCTCCTTAAGATTAACCTCTCCAAAATCAGGCAATAATTACAGGACGTACTACTCACACCTTCCATTTCCATGACTTCTACTTCATCCTTTATGACCACCCCATCCTGCGAACTAAAACACTAAAGTACCTTGGACTAACCTTCACATGAAAACCCCATCTAACAACCATCCAACAGAAGGCCCCACAATAGACTAAATCTGCTATAACTACTAACTAAACGAATATGGGGACTACATCCCTCCACTTTCCTACACATGTACAAATCCCTAATCTGCCCCATCCTTTGCTATGCAAATGTTGCATGGATATCTACCCTCCCAAGTTCTATAAGTCCCTCCAGATCCTTGAACACTATGCACTCCACCTCACTTTCTGCATCTGTTTACCTTCCCCCATAAGGAGCCTGTACCAACTCATCACATTCCCACCTCGCCTCACTCACACTGTACATCTCCAAATAATATACACCGTCTGCAAGCTCAACTCCAGTAATCTTATTGTTTCCCCTCTACTTTCGAATCCTCATATGCTACCATGCCTTTATCAATACATTCCACTAACTCTCCTCTTATACACCCTCCACATGCTCTCCAACAGAAATTTCTACCATCTCCTCCTCCCAGGTCATGAACTCCCCACTGACTATTACCCATCCTACCAGCTGTAGGTCCACTCCACCCGATCCACCTTTTCAAGGCTTCTTCTATCTTCCCTCCCCATATAACCCTACTTTCATTTTTTCTTTGTGCTTTCTTTTCACACCACCCTTTTCCCAGCAACTATTAGTGTCACCAATTCCCCCTCTACTTCATTGCCTCTTTTGTCCCAACAGCCATTCCTACCCCATCATTGCTAAGCATCAGTTGTCCATTCTTATATCTCCACATTTTTATTCTCTTAAGTGGCCAACCTTTTGCCTGTCAACAACCGTCCTACCAATTTCTAGTGACAGAAAGAGAAAAGTACATCTTTTAAATACCAGTGTTTTGGCAACATGTTTTATATGTTTTAAGCACTTATTGTGTTTACTTTACCTTTTGGTATGACTCTTTTTTAACTAACAGTGCAAGAAGTATCTAAAACAAACTTCTATTTTATTTTTAGCATTAAATAGGTTTAAATTCAACATAACCATCCACACTATCTGTTGTTATTATCTCACTTAACTTTTCATTGATTAACTAGCAGAAGAGTGGGTTGCCTGTACCACTGACAGCTCAACCCCTGCCTATATGTGTTACAGGAGGATGAAATTACAATAAAGGAAAAACATTAGAGACAGTTGGTCGATGTCCTAATAAAATTACCCATTCTTATGTCCGTTTCAGCAGCTATTCACTTGTAGATCAACAGATGGCTACTCGCCTGTACTTCACTGACAGTTCTGCAAGGTTCGCAGAAGAGCTTCTGTGAAGTTTGGAAGGTAGGAGACGAGTTACTGGCAGAAATGAAGCTGTGAGGACCGGTCGCGATTCGTGCTTGGGCAGCTCATTTGGTAGAGCACTTGCCCGCGAAATGCAAAGGTCTTGAGATCGTGTCTCGGTCCGGCACACAGTTTTAATCTGCTAGGAAGATACATATCAGCGCACAATCCGCTACAGAGTGAAAATATCATTCTGGTTTACTGCTATTATTTTTACCGCCCACCCTTCCGACATAGGGTTGCTGGCTAGACTGGCTGCAGCAACTATGTACTGCTGGACCATCAGCGAAAATATCCTCTCTACATCCATCAGGTATTGACTGGGTAGAGCTACACTCTACCACTCAATCAATGACAAAACGAGGGGAGTTAGATTGTGCCGTTACTCTAGGTCACCCGACTTGATTTGTAACGTCATATATAGACTGTACCAGTACGCGAAGATGATGAAATGAAGAGAATACCCTACATCCTTCTAGTGACAGAAAAGTACATCGACATGAAAATTGAATTTTTATAAATGATGAATATATTATTATAACTTATTATTATTGTAGTTATTATTATGTATTCTGATAGACAATGAAGCATTTGAATATACTGCCAAAATTACAATTTGCCACGAAAATTTGAATTTCCTGTCAGTTATGAATTTCCCGCCAATAGTGAGTGGGAAGGGAGAGAGGAACCCTGTCTCCTGCTAAACGATTAAATGAGGAATATGTAAACTGAATTTTATAAATAAGCAGTATATACTGGACACTGGTTTCAAGTTCATGTCGTGAGATTCTTCCAGTCCAATACCTCAGCATTGACTGAGTGGTTTTTCCCGCCAATTTTTTTTCCAGTTGGGGTGAGGTTAGGGAGGTAAGGACAGGGCGAATGGGCTGGAAGGGCTGGGAATTTCCCAGAGGGGGATGGGAGAGGGAACCCCTGATGGCTAATTTCCCAATGTGAATAATTAATTCATTAATGTGATATAAATTTTAAATCAAACGTCTGGCACAGTTGGCTTTATTCCACTACTCCTTTATACATGCTAAATGGCCTTTTCGGTACGATTACAACACGTCTGATACACATTACATATAACATATGCTAATCCACTGCTATAAACCATGTTTTATTTTAAAGTATGCCTTGTAGAGTAGAAGAAAGAGATTTTTAAAATCCATGTTTGTAATTCCGTTTTAATGTATTCCACTGTATTTTCTTAAGTTATGGTCGGAAATGAAAAATAAATTATTTTTTGGTCCTACAGAAAAGGAACAAACTGTAAGCACTTAGAACTGTGAAAAATCAGGCATTACAGTTCTTGTTCTAGCGTCTCCATTTCTAGAATGAGATTTTCACTCCGCAGCGGAGTGTGCACTGTCATGACAGATTTAAACTGTGTGCCGGACCGAGACTCGAACTCGGGACCTTTTCCTTTCGCGGGCAAGTGCTCCACCATCTTTTTTTTTATTTTTCATTTTGTTCGTTGTTGATCGTTGTGTTTGGTCGTTGCGGACGTCACACATCCGTTGAAGTTATTGATCCTTACTGAAACCAAATTACCCACGACAGAAATTTTTTTTATTACAGAGGCCAATCAGCTCTCCGACCGAACACGCTGAGCTACCGTGCCGGCATAATCTGAGCTACCCTAGCACGACTCACTCCCAGTCCCCACAGCTTTACTTCTGCCAGTACCTCATTGCTTAGACTCTCCCACTAATCTCCTGATATCTTTACACAGTGTAGGCCACGCGAGGCTCTCTTTAACCTCGATCATATTTTTACCGATCCCCCAATGGCTCCCTATCAAGGAATTATGGAAGTACCGGAAAATCAGTGACTCTAAGTTGACAGGCACACAAATCTTTCACCTTTGGATGCGCTTAGTCTGGTAACATTTTATGCATTTTTCGATACTATACCCAGGCACCCGTTTACTCATAATTAGCCATTGCTTAATTTTATGCATTGCAGGTTCTTGGCTCTGTTTTTCCATGGGATTAGCAAACAGCTGCGGATCTTCGGTCAACAATAATATCTGTTAATCGTAACTGCCGCTATCACGATTCTCAAACATTCGATTCAAGGCATCCGCCATGGAATTGTCCAAGCCTCGCTTATGTTTCGCTGTGATGCAAAACGCCGAAATACTAACGGAATAACAGATGATACGTCCTGTCTATCCGGTGCGGGCAAGCACCCAACTGGCCGGCTGGAGTGGCCGAGGGGTTCTAGGCGTTACAGTCTGGAACCGCGCGATCGCTGCGGTCGCAGGTTCGAATCCTGCCTCGGGTATGGATGTGTGTGATGTCCTTAGGTTAGTTAGGTTTAAGTAGTTCTAAGTTCTAGAGGACTGATGACCTCAGAAGTTAAGTCCCATAGTGCTCAGAGCCAAGCACCCAACTCAACGCCTGTTTATCAGTTTCGAGTGTAAACAAGGAGAATTAAAACTTATCCAGGCTGTACATTATCGTCATGGCCTCTCATTCGTAAACAAAATATTTTAAATCAGATGGAAAGAGGGCCTTCGAGGCATATGCAAGAGGTCAGAAATCGCCCTGACCTTCTTGTAAAGCACGGCAGCAACACTCGAATTTTAGGCGTCGGTCTGCACAACAAAAGGCAGTTCAAAGTCTTGCATAGCGAGGTGGGGAGAGTTTGCTAAAGCTGTCTTAATGGCATCGAAAGTTGATTGCTGTGTTTCTCCCCAGTGGGAGTTCGCACCTTCCTTGCGTAACTTATTCAAGAGAACTGCCAACTGGCCAAAACTTGGGACGTGGTTTCTAAAAAAAAATTGCTACGCCCACAAGTCAGGCCACTCATTTCTTAGTCTTGGGTGGGAGAAATCTCTTGCCTGTCTATGGTCCACTCCTGATCAGTCTTCACCCAGGTTACTGAAACCAAATTACGTGAGACAGAAAATTTCCTCCTGGGCCAAATTTATATTTGAGGGCTTCACTGTCAGACCAGGTACACGAAACCGAGTACGATCCTCCTCGAGATGTTGTAGGAGTCTTCGTAGGTCACACTACGCACCACCATCACCACCACCACCACCACCATCAGCACCACAATCGCGATCTCTCATACCACGATACTCTCTCAATTCAGGACTGTCATTGCTGCCGTTCCTAAAAGGGTTTTACTATCAGCTCACGGCTTCCGTTCTTGATAGCCGTACCGTTGACTGACGTTATGGCTTGTCAAATGATAGAGTAGATTTCATACCGTCATCCAAACTGTGTGCCGGCCGCGGTGGTCTAGCGGTTCTAGGCGCTCAGTCCGGAACCGCGCGACTGCTACGGTCGCAGGTTCTAATCCTGCCTCGGGCATGGATGTGTGTGATGTCCTTCGGTTAGTTATGTTTAAGTAGTTCTAAGTTCTAGGGGACTGATGACCATAGATGTTAAGTCCCATAGTGCTCAGAGCCATTTAAACCAAACTGTGTACACAACCAGATTTGCACCTGGTAGCCACAATTGGAAATAATTTGTTTCCCAACGTAAATTTGTTCCGCATTAGCACATTACCATGTCTGACAAATTTCACTGCAGTACGATAATTTGAATCCACACTGAACCTCCTTGCGTAACTACACTTTAATTATAGCCACCTGGTGTATAAAGCGCAATAGTTTAGCTATTTTGGTACGTTTTATTGACCTGCTGATTTATGTTGTTGAAACTTTGTTTATATCTTCGTTTGTCTCGTACGAAGTCGTGCACAACGCCGTTGTCAACGTGGGGGTACATGGGAGGGCGCACTAGCCCGTTTATTTCAGAGTAGGGGGTAGGAGGGAATATTGTTTCTTCTCCCCCACACCACTTTTTCTTCCAACCCCCCACCAGCCACCACCACAAAGTCACTTGACCTAAAGGCGGAGCCTGTTCGTAAATGGTGTCGGGGCCATGTAGAAATAGCACGAGGGCTTGTTGGAAAGTAATGCCTCTGAATTTTTTATTCGGTTCTCAATGTCGCTTCTGGCATTACAAATCATGTATATTACTCGTATGACTTTCATACTTCGCTGCTGCAAGTTCCAGTCCTCCGCCGCTACAGGTCTCCGCACTACAACTTGCAACATAGCGGTGTGTAAAGTAACTATGACAGAGCCTGAGAAACACCTTGGACAAAACGCCAAGCAGCCTCTCCTTCAGTACGACAAGACCACGCCACCTACGAGTACTGCAACCTCTGCAACAATTCGACGCCTTGGTTTCACTGTCAAACATCACCTGCATCAGCCTCCATTCCGACTTGGCCTCATCAGATTTTCCAAATCTTACACAACACTTTCGAGGACTTTCAAACGGTTCAAATGGCTCTGAGCACTATGGGACTTAACATCTAACGTCATCAGTCCCGTAGCACGTAGAACTACTTAAACCTAACTAACCTAAGGACATCATACACAACCACGCCCGAGGCAGGATTCGAACCTGCGACCCTAGCGGTCGCGCGGTTCCATACTGAAGCGCCTAGAACCACTCGCCCACACCGGCCCGTTGAGGACTTTACTTTGACAGAGATGTAGTGGTGCAAGCGGAACCGTAGCTGTGGCTCCGTCAACAAAACACTCTACAATGACGGTGTAAACAAGACTGGAGCAAATTTACGGCTTCTCTTTGTAGTACAACACAGAGCAGATTGATTAACATTCCTTACCACAATACCTATAGAGTTTTGCTAATCGCTTTTGTTATGTTTATCGCTTTTGCTGAAAGACAGTGGTGCATATTATTTATAATCTTAATGCGAACAATTGGAACACGAGCTACCAAAAACTGTGTAGTAAAAATAACAAGAACAAAATTTTAAACATACCCTTCCTTGTCATTTTTCGGGCTCTCGTTTTCGAGGAGTGAGAGAATGTTATTGTTTTGAGGAGTCAGAGGCTTAAGATCAATCAGAGGTGTAGGAAAATCTTATCTTTTACGATGCTCGTAACTGAAATCAACGAGAGAGTGTAACGCTACCTGAGCAACCAAATTGGCAATGGCCTATAATGTTCGTTTTCTGTGAAGGGGTTTAGCCTGTCCGTGTCTGTATCTAACGACAAGGAATGGGACTATAATTTCGTAATCGTGAAGTAAGTGCAACCGTAATAACAGCAAGGCAAACGGATTTGAACTTACGTCATACTAACTCGAAAGTAAAATGTAATTATATATACAAGCGGTGGCCAACCTAATTAGGAAATGCGGTATCATGTTTTCTGGCAAAGAGGAAATAAATTTCACCTATAAAAACTAACCTCACTTGATACTCTAACTAAACTCTTCTGTCACAGTTACTCTCAATATTACACAGCAAGTTGTCCCAGCAAACAACACAACTGCTTACCCTTATGCAGAACATAGAATGGCCAATTAAATACGGGAATACACACTGTCTCACAATAAGACTTGCTATTGGCAAAAAGTACTATACAATGTAATGAAGAAATGCACAAGGACATACACTACTGGCCATTAAATGTGCTACACCAAGACGAAATACAGATGATAAACCGGTATTCATTCGACAAATATATTATACTAGAACTGACATGTGATTACATTTTCACGCAGTTTGGATGCACAGATCCTGAATAATTAGTACCCAGAACAACCACCTCTGGACGTAAGAACGGCCTTGATACGCCTGGGCATTGAGTCAAACAGAGCTTGGATGGCGTGTACATCTACAGCTGCCCATGCAGCTTCAACACGATACCACAGTTCATCAAGAGTAGTGACTGGCGTATTGTGACGAGCCAGTTGCTCGGCCACCATTGACCAGACGTTTTAAATTGGTGAGAGATCTGGAGAATGTGCTGGCCAGGGCAGCAGTCTAACATTTTCTGTATCCAGAAAGCCCGTACAGGACCTGCAACATGCGGTCGTGCATTAACAACAGGTGACCGAGACGTGTAACCAATGGCACCCCATACCATCACGCTGGGTGATACGCCAGTATGCCGATGACGAATACACGCTTCAAATGTGCGTTCCCCGCGATGTCGCCAAACACGGATGCGACCGTCATGATGCTGTAAACAGAACCTGGATTCATACGAAAAAGTGACGTTTTGCCTTTCGTGCACCCAAGTTCGTCGTTGAGTACACCATCGCAAGCGCTCCTGTCGGTGATGCAGGGTCAAGTGTAACCGCAGGCATGGTCTCCGAACTGATAGTCCATGCTACTGCAAACGTCGTCGAACTGTTCGTGAAGATGGTTGTTGTTTTGTAAACGTCCCCACCTGTTGACTCAGGGATCGAGACGTGGCTGCACGATCCGTTACAGCCGTGCGGATAAGATGCCTGTCATCTCGACTGCTAGTGATACGAGGCCGTTGGGATCCAGCACGGCGTTCCGTATTACCCTCCTGAACCCACCGATTCCATATTCTGCTAACAGTCATTGAATCTCGACCAACGCGAGCAGCAATGTCGCGATACGATAAACCGCAATCGCGACAGGCTACAGCCCGACCTTTATCAAAGTCGGAAACGTGATGGTACGCATTTCTCCTCCTTACACGAGGCATCACTACAACGTTTCACCAGGCAACGCTGGTCAACTGCTGTTTGTGTATGAGAAATCGGTCGGATACTTTCCTCATGTCAGCACGTTGTAGGTGTCGCCACCGGCTCCAGCCTTGTGTGAATGCTCTGAAAAGCTAATCATTTGCATATCACAGCATCTTCTTCCTGTCGGTTAAATTTGGCGTCTGTAGCACGTCATCTTTGTGGTGCAGCAATTTTAATGGCCAGTAGTGTATGAACCTACTAAAAACAAAGTCTGACTGGCAATAGCATGAATTGCTATTATTTTAACTAACTGTCACAAAAAGATTGTGATTTTGAAACAGTACTGATTACTTCGGGCATCAGAAATTTGTATATGAAGTTGTACTGGGCATAAGAAAGGTTTTGGTGCAGAATAAATGATTGCACCGATTGCTGAGAAAGAGCGTTTACTTTCATTTATCACACAAGTTAAGCAGATTATGGGGTCCCTTAAACTGGTATGGTTTGAAGAACTATCATCATCTGTAAATAGTAACATACAAAATTAAGAAAATTGCAAATACCTTTAGTAAAAACTTTGAGTATAAGGAATAATGCAGAATTATTATAACACTTAACAAGAGGACCTAGCAACTCACTGGACTCAAAGTCAATTTGCCTTTGTAAACGACTGCAAAACTTGGAAAACCGCTTTAAAACAACGTATACGAAGAAACAAATAGTTACAAATTTACAGACCTCTTCCACCTGAATTACTAGTGCTATGTTATAATAACTTTTACTTACAGACAGCTACAGGCACTTTATACTTTTATCATCGATTAGTTTAATGGCAGCTTCTTATTCAGTGAAAAGCTTGCTTGATGAACACGCTCTAGGAAACTTTAAGGTGAAAAATTATGTGCACTAAGTCATTTAGTATTGTACAGAAATAACCAAACTTCATACTGCTCACGGTTAATGAAACTGAAAAAAGTTTACACTGTCAAAATTGTCAGTTTAATAAAAAACTGAGTACTTGGGATTAATTCATTTGGAAAAGACTTTGTGAAGGAATGTGACTTGGTGTAATGACGGGTGTGTACATGTAAATCAAAAATTTTACAAAAAGTTACTATTCAATAGATAATACCTGGTCCACTGGATGTACGTATTTAGATAACATTTCTATTGAGGGCGACTGCGCTTGTAATCAATTACAGTGGACATAAAATAGGGTGATATAACAACTCTTGAAGCCGTAAATTTAACCAGACAGAGCCAACTGATACCATCCTCGAAAGGCAACTTTAAATTCCATCCGAGGATCATTTACGTGCTCGCAAACTCTTCTTGTCTGAATTTATACCTCCAAAGTAACAATAAAAGCTGACCAAGCCGGCCGCTAACCTCACAAATTACCTTGCCGTTGAGCGGATGCTGGGCTACTGCATAAACCACGAGGACATTGTCGGTGTACATCTATGATCCCGGCGTGGCTACGATCACCGTATGGAACCTGTCCTGGGAGCCTAGCAGCTTGTATCCGATACACCACTGCCAGTTTACTGTAAACCTCGCACCCTCACATTGACGATGCAACACAGATATTGCGTCGCGATTGAACACTACCTTTAGAAGTTGTCTCGCCGTTACGAGACAACTGCTAAAGCCTCGAGGACATTGTCAGGGTCATTCTGCTAGTTTTCTTCTATGATCCTGGCGAGCCTACGGTTACCGCATATATCCTCTCCTGGGAGTCCAGTTGCTTGTATCGGACGCACCACTTCCCATTTACTGTAACCCTCGCACCCTCACATTGACGATGTGGCACAAAAATGGCTTTGTGATTGCGTACTACAGGCTCCCTGCCGACTAATCTGTAAGAGACTAATGCTGCCGTCAGGAATTTTTTCGCCGTTAAGCGGGTTCTGGGCTACTGTTTAAACCACGAGAAAATTGTCGGAGTCATTCTGCTGGTGTACATCTATGATACTGGCGTGGCTACGGGCACCGCAAGGAACCTCTCCTGGGAGCCCAGTAGCTTCTAGTTGATGCACCGCTGCCCCTTTACTGTAACCTTCGGATCCTCACAATGACGATGCAATGAAGAAATTGCTTCGCGATTGCATACTGCAGGCTCCATGCCGACTCCATTCGAAGAGACTAATTTCGCCCTCAGGAGTTGTCTCGTCGTTATGCGGGTGCTGGACTAGTGCATAAGCCTCGAGGACATTGTCGGAACCATCCTGTAAGTGTACCTCTATAATCCTAGCGAGACTATGGTCGCCGCATGTAACCTGTCCTGAGAACCCAGCAGCTTAAATCCAAAGTAACTCTGTCCCTTTCCTGTAAAACTCCCACCAATACGTTGACGATTGTTTCGTGATTACATCGTACAGGCGACATACCGACTTCCTTCCAAGGAGACTAATACCACCCTCAGGAGTTGTTTCGCCATTAGGCGGGCGTAGTGCTTCCGTATAAGCTTCGGGGATATTGTTGGAGTCATTCTGCTAGTGTAAAACTATGATACCGGCGCGGGCACAGTCACCGCACAGAACCTATCCTAGGAATTTTTAGCATATTGCAGCCCCGTCAGAACTGTGATAGACTAATATATTGAAAAACCCGCTTCAGTTGCTAAAATTTTCTGGTCTTTACCCAGGTTTCGGCTAGAATAATGTAGCCTTCTTCAGAAGCATAAAATTACTATAATATGCCAGAGCAAGGCACAGACAACATTAAAAATTAAAACCTATAGTACCGTTATACCGTGTCAAATTAAAACTACTTAACTGAAGTCTAGCCCCGGTATCACTTCACCACGCAACTGAGGCAGATTTTTCAATATATTAGCCTATCCTGGGACTCCAGTAGCTTGTTTCGATACACAACTACACGTTCACTTTACTGCTCGCACTACTTAACTGAAGTCTAGCCCCGGTATCACTTCACCACGCAACTGAGGCGGATTTTTCAATATATTAGCCTATCCTGGGACTCCAGTACCTTGTTTCGATACACAACTACACGTTCATTTTACCGCTCGCACTCTCACATTGATGATGCGACACAGAAATTGCTTCGCGAATGAATACTATAGGTTCCATGCCAACTAATGCCGCCCTCAGTTGTTGTCTCAGCATTAAGCGGCTACTTGGCTTTAGCACAGGGTTCTAAAGTATTGTCAAAGTCATTTTCTAATGTACACCTATATTACTATATGGTCACCGCAAGGAACCTCTCCTGGGAGTACAGTATCTTGTAACAGATGCACGACTGCCTGTTTACCGTACCTCTCGCATCATCACATTGACGTTACGACTCAAGAATTGCTTAACGACTGCATGATTAAGGCTTCAAAATGGTTCAAATGGCTCTGAGCACTGTGGGACTTAACTTCTGAGGTCATGAGTCCCCTAGGACTTAGAACTATTTAAACCTAACTAACCAAAGGACATCACACAGAGCCATGCCCGAGTCAGTATTCGAACCTGCGAACGTAGCGGTCGCGCGGTTCGAGACTGTAGCGCCTAGAACCGCTCGGCTACTCCAGCCGGCATTTCAGGCTTCATGGAGACTTCTCACCAAGACACTAATGCCGCCCCAAGGAGCTGTCTCGCCATCAGGCGGGTGCAGGCTACGGCAGAAGCCTCGACGCCATTGCTGTAACATTCTGGTAGTGCACATCTATGGTACGGGGGCCGCTACTACCACCGCATATATCCTCTCCTGGGAGTCCAGTAGGTTGCATCCGATGCACCGATGCCCTCTAACCCTGACATTGACGATACGACACAGTAACTCCCCCTCAGTAGTTGCCTCGCCACTAGGCGGCTGCAGGCGTACGGCAGAAGCCTCGACGCCATTGCTGTAACATTCTGGTAGTGCACATCTATGGTACGGGGGCCGCTACTACCACCGCATATATCCTCTCCTGGGAGTCCAGTAGGTTGTATCCGATGCACCGATGCCCTCTAACCCTGACATTGACGATACGACACAGTAACTCCCCCTCAGTAGTTGCCTCGCCACTAGGCGGCTGCAGGCGTACGGCAGAAGCCTCGACGCCATTGCTGTAACATTCTGGTAGTGCACATCTATGGTACGGGGGCCGCTACTACCACCGCATATATCCTCTCCTGGGAGTCCAGTAGGTTGTATCCGATGCACCGATGCCCTCTAACCCTAACATTGACGATACGACACAGTAACTCCCCCTCAGTAGTTGCCTCGCCACTAGGCGGCTGCAGGCGTACGGCAGAAGCCTCGACGCCATTGCTGTAACATTCTGGTAGTGCACATCTATGGTACGGGGACCGCTACTACCACCGCATATATCCTCTCCTGGGAGTCCAGTAGGTTGTATCCGATGCACCGATGCCCTCTAACCCTGACATTGACGATACGACACAGTAACTCCCCCTCAGTAGTTGCCTCGCCACTAGGCGGCTGCAGGCGTACGGCAGAAGCCTCGACGCCATTGCTGTAACATTCTGGTAGTGCCCATCTATGGTACGGGGGCCGCTACTACCACCGCATATATCCTCTCCTGGGAGTCCAGTAGGTTGCATCCGATGCACCGATGCCCTCTAACCCTGACATTGACGATACGACACAGTAACTCCCCCTCAGTAGTTGCCTCGCCACTAGGCGGCTGCAGGCGTACGGCAGAAGCCTCGACGCCATTGCTGTAACATTCTGGTAGTGCACATCTATGGTACGGGGGCCGCTACTACCACCGCATATATCCTCTCCTGGGAGTCCAGTAGGTTGTATCCGATGCACCGATGCCCTCTAACCCTGACATTGACGATACGACACAGAAACTCCCCCGCAGTAGTTGCCTCGCCACTAGGCGGCTGCAGGCGTACGGCAGAAGCCTCGACGCCATTGCTGTAACATTCTGGTAGTGCACATCTATGGTACGGGGGCCGCTACTACCACCGCATATATCCTCTCCTGGGAGTCCAGTAGGTTGTATCCGATGCACCGATGCCCTCTCACCCTGACATTGACGATACGACACAGTAACTCCCCCTCAGTAGTTGCCTCGCCACTAGGCGGCTGCAGGCGTACGGCAGAAGCCTCGACGCCATTGCTGTAACATTCTGGTAGTGCACATCTATGGTACGGGGGCCGCTACTACCACCGCATATATCCTCTCCTGGGAGTCCAGTAGGTTGCATCCGATGCACCGATGCCCTCTAACCCTGACATTGACGATACGACACAGTAACTCCCCCTCAGTAGTTGCCTCGCCACTAGATGGCTGCAGGCGTACGGCAGAAGCCTCGACGCCATTGCTGTAACATTCTGGTAGTGCACATCTATGGTACGGGGGCCGCTACTACCACCGCATATATCCTCTCCTGGGAGTCCAGTAGGTTGTATCCGATGCACCGATGCCCTCTAACCCTGACATTGACGATACGACACAGTAACTCCCCCTCAGTAGTTGCCTCGCCACTAGGCGGCTGCAGGCGTACGGCAGAAGCCTCGACGCCATTGCTGTATCATTCTGGTAGTGCACATCTATGGTACGGGGGCCGCTACTACCACCGCATATATCCTCTCCTGGGAGTCCAGTAGGTTGTATCCGATGCACCGATGCCCTCTAACACTGACATTGACGATACGACACAGTAACTCCCCCTCAGTAGTTGCCTTGCCAGTAGGCGGCTGCAGGCGTACGGGAGAAGCCTCGACGCCATTGCTGTAACATTCTGGTAGTGCACATCTATGGTACGGGGGCCGCTACTACCACCGCATATATCCTCTCCTGGGAGTCCAGTAGGTTGCATCCGATGCACCGATGCCCTCTAACCCTGACATTGACGATACGACACAGTAACTCCCCCTCAGTAGTTGCCTCGCCACTAGGCGGCTGCAGGCGTACGGAAGAAGCCTCGACGCCATTGCTGTAACATTCTGGTAGTGCACATCTATGGTAAGGGGGCCGCTACTACCACCGCATATATCCTCTCCTGGGAGTCCAGTAGGTTGCATCCGATGCACCGATGCCCTCTAACCCTGACATAGACGATACGACACAGTAACTCCCCCTCAGTAGTTGCCTCGCCACTAGGCGGCTGCAGGCGTACGGCAGAAGCCTCGACGTCATTGCTGTAACATTCTGGTAGTGCACATCTATGGTACGGGGGCCGCTACTACCACCGCATATATCCTCTCGTGGGAGTCCAGTAGGTTGTATCCGATGCACCGATGCCCTCTAACCCTGACATTGACGATACGACACAGTAACTCCCCCTCAGTAGTTGCCTCGCCACTAGGCGGCTGCAGGCGTACGGCAGAAGCCTCGACGCCATTGCTGTAACATTCTGGTAGTGCACATCTATGGTACGGGGGCCGCTACTACCACCGCATATATCCTCTCCTGGGAGTCCAGTAGGTTGTATCCGATGCACCGATGCCCTCTAACCCTGACATTGACTATACGACACAGTAACTCCCCCTCAGTAGTTGCCTCGCCACTAGGCGGCTGCAGGCGTACGGCAGAAGCCTCGACGCCATTGCTGTAACATTCTGGTAGTGCACATCTATGGTACGGGGGCCGCTACTACCACCGCATATATCCTCTCCTGGGAGTCCAGTAGGTTGTATCCGATGCACCGATGCCCTCTAACCCTGACATTGACTATACGACACAGTAACTCCCCCTCAGTAGTTGCCTCGCCACTAGGCGTCTGCAGGCGTACGGCAGAAGCCTCGACGCCATTGCTGTAACATTCTGGTAGTGCACATCTATGGTACGGGGGCCGCTACTACCACCGCATATATCCTCTCCTGGGAGTCCACTATGTTGTTTCCGATGCACCGATGCCCTCTAACCCTGACATTGACGATACGACACAGTAACTCCCCCTCAGTAGTTGCCTCGCCACTAGGCGGCTGCAGGCGTACGGCAGAAGCCTCGACGCCATTGCTGTAACATTCTGGTAGTGCACATCTATGGTACGGGGGCCGCTACTACCACCGCATATATCCTCTTCCGGGAGTCCATTAGGTTGTATCCGATGCACCGATGCCCTCTAACTCTGACATTGACGATACGACACAGTAACTCCCCCTCAGTAGTTGCCTCGCCACTAGGCGGCTGCAGGCGTACGGCAGAAGCCTCGACGCCATTGCTGTAACATTCTGGTAGTGCACATCTATGGTACGGGGGCCGCTACTACCACCGCATATATCCTCTCCTGGGAGTCCAGTAGGTTGCATCCGATGCACCGATGCCCTCTAACCCTGACATTGACGATACGACACAGTAACTCCCCCTCAGTAGTTGCCTCGCCACTAGGCGGCTGCAGGCATACGGCAGAAGCCTCGACGCCATTGCTGTAACATTCTGGTAGTGCACATCTATGGAACGGGGGCCGCTACTACCACCGCATATATCCTCTCCTGGGAGTCCAGTAGGTTGTATCCGATGCACCGATGCCCTCTAACCCTGACATTGACGATACGACACAGTAACTCCGCCTCTGTAGTTGCCTCGCCACTAGGCGGCTGCAGGCGTACGGCAGAAGCCTCGACGACATTGCTGTAACATTCTGGTAGTGCACATCTATGGTACGGGGACCGCTACTACCACCGCATCTATCCTCTCCTGGGAGTCCAGTAGGTTGTAACCGATGCACCGATGCCCTCTAACCCTGACATTGACGATACGACACAGTAACTCCCCCTCAGTAGTTGCCTCGCCACTAGGCGGCTGCAGGCGTACGGCAGAAGCCTCGACGCCATTGCTGTAACATTCTGGTAGTGCACATCTATGGTACGGGGGCCGCTACTACCACCGCATATATCCTCTCCTGGGAGTCCAGTAGGTTGCATCCAATGCACTGATGCCCTCTAACCCTGACATTGACGATACGACACAGTAACTCCCACTCAGTAGTTGCCTCGCCACTAGGCGGCTGCAGGCGTACGGCAGAAGCCTCGACGCCATTGCTGTAACATTCTGGTAGTGTACATCTATGGTACGGGGGCTGCTACTACCACCGCATATATCCTCTCCTGGGAGTCCAGTAGGTTGTATCCGATGCACCAATGCCCTCTAACCCTGACATTGACGATACGACACAGTAACTCCCCCTCAGTAGTACCCTGGCCACTAGGCGGCTGCAGGCGTACGGCAGAAGCCTCGACGCCATTGCTGTAACATTCTGGTAGTGCACATCTATGGTACGAGGGCCACTACTACCACCGCATATATCCTCTCCTGGGAGTCCAGTAGGTTGTATCCGATGCACCGATGTCCTCTAACCCTGACATTGACGATACGACACAGTAACTCCCCCTCAGTAGTTGCCTCGCCACTAGGCGGCTGCAGGCGTACGGCAGAAGCCTCAACGCCATTGCTGTAACATTCTGGTAGTGCACATCTATGGTACGGGGGCCGCTACTACCACCGCATATATCCTCTCCTGGGAGTCCAGTAGGTTGTATCCGATGCACCGATGCCCTCTAACTCTGACATTGACGATACGACACAGTAACTCCCCCTCAGTAGTTGCCTCGCCACTAGGCGGCTGCAGGCGTACGGAAGAAGCCTCGACGCCATTGCTGTAACATTCTGGTAGTGCACATCTATGGTACGGGGGCCGCTACTACCACCGCATATATCCTCTCCTGGGAGTCCAGTAGGTTGCATCCGATGCACCGATGCCCTCTAACCCTGAAATTGACGATACGACACAGTAACTCCCCCTCAGTAGTTGCCTCGCCACTAGGCGGCTGCAGGCGTACGGCAGAAGCCTCGACGCCATTGCTGTAACATTCTGGTAGTGCACATCTATGGTACGGGGGCCGCTACTACCACCGCATATATCCTCTCCTGGGAGTCCAGTAGGTTGTATCCGATGCACCGATGCCCTCTAACCCTGACATTGACGATACGACACAGTAACTCCCCCTCAGTAGTTGCCTCGCCACTAGGCGGCTGCAGGCGTACGGCAGAAGCCTCGAGGCCATTGCTGTAACATTCTGGTAGTGCACATCTATGGTACGGGGGCCACTACTACCACGGCATATATCCTCTCCTGGGAGTCCAGTAGGTTGTATCTGATGCACCGATGCCCTCTAACTCTGACATTGACGATACGACACAGTAACTCCCCCTCAGTAGTTGCCTCGCCACTAGGCGGCTGCAGGCGTACGGCAGAAGCCTCGACGCCATTGCTGTAACATTCTGGTAGTGCACATCTATGGTGCGGGGGCCGCTACTACCACCGCATATATCCTCTCCTGGGAGTCCAGTAGGTTGTATCCGATGCACCGATGTCCTCTAACCCTGACATTGACGATACGACACAGTAACTCCCCCTCAGTAGTTGCCTCGCCACTAGGCGGCTGCAGGCGTAAGGCAGAAGCCTCGAGGCCATTGCTGTAACATTCTGGTAGTGGACATCTATGGTACGGGGGCCGCTACTACCACCGCATATATCCTCTCCTGGGAGTCCAGTAGGTTGTATCCGATGCACCGATGCCCTCTAACCCTGACATGGACGATACGACACAGTAACTCCTCCTCAGTAGTTGCCTCGCCACTAGGCGGCTGCAGGCATACGGCAGAAGCCTCGACGCCATTGCTGTAACATTCTGGCAGTGCACATCTATGGTACGGGGGCCGCTACTACCACCGCATATATCCTCTCCTGGGAGTCCAGTAGGTTGTATCCGATGCACCGATGCCCTCTAACTCTGACATTGACGATACGACACAGTAACTCCCCCTCAGTAGTTGCCTCGCCACTAGGCGGCTGCAGGCGTACGGCAGAAGCCTCGACGCCATTGCTGTAACATTCTGGTAGTGCACATCTATGGTACGGGGGCCGCTACTACCACCGCATATATCCTCTCCTGGGAGTCCAGTAGGTTGTATCCGATGCACCGATGCCCTCTAACCCTGTCATTGACGATACGACACAGTAACTCCCCCTCAGTAGTTGCCTCGCCACTAGGCGTCTGCAGGCGTACGGCAGAAGCCTCGACGCCATTGCTGTAACATTCTGGTAGTGCACATCTATGGTACGGGGGCCGCTACTACCACCGCATATATCCTCTCCTGGGAGTCCAGTAGGTTGTATCCGATGCACCGATGCCCTCTAACCCTGACATTGACGATACGACACAGTAACTCCGCCCTCAGGAGTTGCCTCGCCACTAGGCGGCTGCAGGCGTACGGCAGAAGCCTCGACGCCATTGCTGTAACATTCTGGTAGTGCACATCTATGGTACGGGGGCCGCTACTACCACCGCATATATCCTCTCCTGGGAGTCCAGTAGGTTGTATCCGATGCACCGATGCCCTCTAACTCTGACATTGACGATACGACACAGTAACTCCCCCTCAGTAGTTGCCTCGCTACTAGGCGGCTGCAGGCGTACGGCAGAAGCCTCGAGGCCATTGCTGTAACATTCTGGTAGTGTACATCTATGGTACAGGGGCCGCTACTACCACCGCATATATCCTCTACTGGGAGTCCAGTAGGTTGTATCCGATGCACCGATGCCCTCTAACACTGACATTGACGATACGACACATTAACTCCCCCTCAGTAGTTGCCTCGCCACTAGGCGGCTGCAGGCGTACGGCAGAAGCCTCGACGCCATTGCTGTAACATTCTGGTAGTGTACATCTATGGTACGGGGGCCGCTACTACCACCGCATATATCCTCTCCTGGGAGTCCAGTAGGTTGTATCCGATGCACCGATGCCCTCTAACCCTTACATTGACGATACGACACAGTAACTCCGCCCTCAGGAGTTGCCTCGCCACTAGGCGGCTGCAGGCGTACGGCAGAAGCCTCGACGCCATTGCTGTAACATTCTGGTAGTGCACATCTATGGTACGGGGGCCGCTACTACCACCGCATATATCCTCTTCTGGGAGTCCAGTAGGTTGCATCCGATGCACCGATGCCCTCTAACCCTGACATTGACGATACGACACAGTAACTCCCCCTCAGTAGTTGCCTCGCCACTAGGCGGCTGCAGGCGTACGGCAGAAGCCTCGACGCCATTGCTGTAACATTGTGGTAGTGCACATCTATGGTACGGGGGCCACTACTACCACCGCATATATCCTCACGTGGGAGTCCAGTAGGTTGTATCCGATGCACCGATGCCCTCTAACCTTGACATTGACGATACGACACAGTAACTCCGCCCTCAGGAGTTGCCTCGCCACTAGGCGGCTGCAGGCGTACGGCAGAAGCCTCGAGGTTATTGCTGTAACATTCTGGTAGTGTACATCTATGGTACGGGGGCCGCTACTACCACCGCATATATCCTCTCCTGGGAGTCCAGTATGTTTTATCCGATGCACCGATGCCCTCTAACCCTGACACTGACGATACGACACAGTAACTCCGCCCTCAGGAGTTGCCTCGCCACTAGGCGGCTGCAGGCTTACGGCAGAAGTCTCGAGGCCATTGCTGTAACATTCTGGTAGTGTAAATCTATGGTACGGGGGCCGCTACTACCACCGCAAATATCCTCTCCTGGGAGTCCAGTAGGTTGTATCCGATGCACCGATGCCCTCTAACCCTGACATTGACGATACGACACAGTAACTCCGCCCTCAGGAGTTGCCTCGCCACTAGGCGGCTGCAGGCTTACGGCAGAAGCCTCGAGGCCATTGCTGTAACATTCTGGTAGTGTACATCTATGGTACGGGGGCCGCTACTACCACCGCATATATCCTCTCCTGGGAGTCCAGTAGCTTGTATCCGATGCACAGCTTCCCCGCACCCTTGCATTGACGAAGCGACACAGGAATTGTTTTGTGATTGCATACTACCGGCTCCATGCCGACTCCTCCCCAAGAGACTAATGCCACCCTCAGGAGTTGTTTCGCCATTATGCGGGTGCTGGACCACTGCATAAGGATCGAGTCTGCCAATGTACTTCTGAGATACCGAGGAAGCTACGTTCACCACATGTAACAAATACTGGGGGTCCAGAGATAAGTATCCGATGCACTGCAGCCCGTTTACTGTAATCCTCGCACCCTCACATTGATGATGCGACACACAAACTGCTTCACAACTGCACGTTACATCTTCAATGCTGATGTCTCTCCAAGAGACTAATGGCACCCTCTGCTTTTTTCTCGTCATTAGATGGGTGCAGTACTACTGTTTAAGCCTCGTGGTCGTTGTCGGAGTCATTATGCTAGTGTACACCTATGATACTGGCACCGCTGTGGTCATCGCATGCAACCTATCCTGGGAGTATAGTAGCTTGTTTCCGATGCATAGGTGCCTGTTTGCTGCACCCCTCGCACTACATCATTGACGATGAAACAAAGAAATTGCTCCAAGATTATATAAATCAGTCTCAGGCCGACTTCTCTCCAAGAGAATAATGCTGCAGTCAGTTGTCTCGCCCTTAGGCAGGTGCTGCCCTACTGCATAAGCCTGCAGGACATTCTCGGAGTCATTCTGTTAGAGTACATCTATGATACCGCGGCAGGTACGGTGGCCGAATGTGACCTATCCTGGGACTCCAATAGCTTGTATTAGATGCACCGCTGCCCGTTAACTGTTACCCTCTCTCATTAAATTTGGCAATGCGATGCAGTAATTGCTTTGCGATTGCACACTACAGCCTCCATGCCCACTTCTCCCCAAGAGAGTAATGCTGCCCTAAGGTGTTGTCTCGTCATTGGGGGGGGGAGGAGGGAGGGGGGGGTTGGCGTAGTGCATAAGCCATGAGAACATAGTCGAAGTCTTTCTGCTAGTGTACGTCTGTGATACTGATGCGGTTACGGTAACCGCTAGGAACCTCCCGTGGGAGTCCAAAAGCTTGTAACCGATGCCCCCTGCCCATTTACTGCACCCCTTGATACTTCACATTTGCACTGAAGCGCTGCACCTGCCTATGGCGAGACAACTCCTGAGGGCAACATTAGTCTCATTTAGGGAAGTCGACATGGGGCCTGTACTGCGCAATCTGGAAGTGACATCTGTGCCGCATCGGCAATGCGATAGTGCGAGGCTTACAGTAAACAGGCAGTTGCGCATCGGAAACAATCTACAATGATCCCAGGATAAGCTACACGCCGTGATCATAGCCGCCCTGGTATAATAGATGTACACTACCAGAATGACTCCGACAATGTCCTCGAGGCTTATGCAGAAAACCCAGCAGTCGCCAAATGGCGAGACAACATTAGTCTCGTGATTCTTGAGTTTCTCCCGGCCTATTTGATAATCAAAATATCCACGGGTGTGCTGCCGGTCTATAGTGTCCAACGGGCACAATATTTCGGCGATCATACATGTCGCCATCATCAGGTGAACTGACGGACTGAGCTCCTGTGAACGTGCCGGCACGGAGATCCGTACGCTATGGCTGCTCAGAGGGAACTGGGTTCGGTCGCGGCGGCGGCCGATTTAAATACCCTCCGCCCGCGGCGCGCTCCCTCCACCGTCCGCGCCCCGCGCCACGGTCGCGCGGTGGAACAGATTGCGACGGCGTCTGAGTTGACGTCGGTGTGATGGCTCTGTCCTCCGTGGTCGTCACAACTATACGTTTGCTCTATTTACTCTTGATCAACCCAATCGCTGGTTCCCAAGCCTTGCTAAGATTATAGCCACAGTCACGGTTTATGAGGTCGTCATTGGTGCGAATTTCGATGGCCTCTCTAACAACGCTGTCCCAGTATCCCGACGTCTGTACCAGAATCCTCGTGCGGTCATACTCCATGGCGTGATTTTCCGACAAACAATGTTCAGCGACCGCCGACTTGCTCGGATACATGAGTCGAGTGTGCCTCTGGTGTTCACGGCATCGATCCTCGACGGTACGCATCGTATGACCAATATACGTTCACAGGAGCTCAGTCCGTCAGTTCACCTGATGATGGCGACATGTATGATCGCAGAAATATTGTGCCCGTTGGACACTATAGACGGCAGCACACCCGTGGATATTTTGATGAACATTAGTCTCATTTAGGGAAGTCGGCATGGGGCCTGTCTTATCAATGGCGAAGAGATTCTTGGATCGCATATTAAATGTGATGGTGCAATGGGGACAATATACATTCATTGGTGCTTCGGATACAAGCTACTGGACTCCCAGATTCAGAAGCATCCGGCCCACCTTACATTTCAAGGCGGTGGCTTACTTTGTACTGTTACTGAATATATAAACTCCCTGGATAAGTTCCATGTAATGACTGTAACTCCGCCAGTATCATAGATGTACACTAGCAGAGTTACTGCACGTCTTTGACACTGGCGCGGCTACGGTCATTACATGGCACCTATCCTGCGAGTCCAATAGCTTGTATCCGAGGCGCCACTGCCTGTATTCAGTACCCCCTGCACCACCACATTGTCGATGCGACTCAGAAATTTCTTCCCAATTGCATACTAGAGGATCCATGCCGACTACTCTAAAAGACACTAATGCTGCCCTCAGGAGTTGACGCGACATTAGACGGGTGCTGGGCTAGTGCATAAGCCTCGCCGACATGGTCCGAGTCATTTTGCTCGTGTACACCTACACTGCTGGCCACCGTAAATGCCACACCAAGAAAGACAAGAGGTAGCACAACAAAATTTATTTTGTAGATAACATGTTGACCAAGTATCAAATGATTACTTTTACAGACGTCTGTGACATGTGGTTCCTGCCAGAATCAGTAGCCAGAGTAGCCGCCATTGTTGGAGATCACCGCTGCCACACGTCTCGGCATTGAGTCAAAGAGACGTTGGATGTGTTCCTGGGGTACAGCAGCCCAAGCAGCTTCCACACGTTGCCAAAGATCATCTGGTGTGGCAGCTGGGGATGTAATCTGGGTCACTCGTTGAGCAACCATGGACCACATGTTTTCTATCGGCGAAAGATCCGGAGAGCGAGGCGGTCAGGGGAGCAATTCAATCTGGTTATCGACGAAGAACCTTTGGACAATGCGTACCACGTGTGGTCGCGCATTATCATGTTGAAATATGGCTGTGGCCGAGCCCTGAAGGTAAGGAAGGACAACTGGCACCAGCACCTCGGATATGTAGCACCGGCTATTTAAAGTACCGGCAATGCGTACTAGAGGCGTGCGAGAGTAATATCCAATACCGCCCCATACCATAATACCCGGTGCAAGACCAGTGTGGCGGTTCATAATGCAGCTGTCCAGCATCCTATCTCCACGGTGTCTCCACACTCGAATCCGACCATCGTGGTGCTGCAGACAGAAGCGTGCCTCGTCAGTAAAGACAACGTCATTCCATTCCGCCGTCCACATCCGTCTGTCATCACACCATTGGCGACGGAGACGTCTGTGGTTCTGCGTCAATGGCAGACGAAGCAATGGACGTCTGGCGGACAGACCACTCTGCTGTAAACGGCGTCGAGTGGTACGCGCAGACACTGGATGATGCGTTACAGACGCAATGTGCTGTGCTATGGTTCGGGATCCGTCACTGCCATGCGCACAATGTGCCTATCAGCACGTGCAGTGGTGCACCGAGGTGAATGCGATCCACCACGTCAGTCCGTCGTACTCTCCTGCATCCAACGGTCACATATCCGCATTACAGTTGTTTGGTTTCGTCCAACACGACTAGCGATTTCTCTGTATGATAATCCACAATCTCGGTAAGCCACTATCCTTCCTCTGTCAAACTCGGATACTTGATCAAAAGATGTTCGCTGTTGTCTACGAGGCATAACTGATCGTCTTGTGAAACAACCACAAGGCAAACACACGTGCCGAACGTTCACTCGCCAAGCCTTAAATGGCGCTATGAGGTGGCGCCACAGGCGCGCGTGATGTGCGTCTGCGCTGAAATTCTAATCAGTTGCATATCTCATCGCTGCAAACCCATGGTGTAAATTTAACTTCATTCGGATGCTTCCTTCAGGGTGTTGCATTTACGGTGGCCAGCAGTGTATTATACCGGCGCTTCTACAGTCACCACATGTAACCTATCGGCCGGCCGAAGTGGCCGAGCGGTTCTAGGCGCTTCAGTCTGGAACCGAGCGACCGCTACGGTCGCAGGTTCGAATCCTGCCTCGGGCATGGATGTGTGTGATGTCCTTAGGTTAGTTAGGTTTAAGTAGTTCTAAGTTCCAGGGGACTGATGACCTCAGATGTTAAGTCCCATAGTGCTCAGAGCCATTTGAACCATTTTTTTTGTAACCTATCCTGGGAGTCCTGTAGCTAGCATCCGACGCCCGTTTACTGAAAAACTTGCACCGTCATACTGACGATGCGACGCACAATTTGCATCGCGATTGCGATGTTGATCCTTGTCCCATAGGCTGATGCCACCATTAGGTTATGTCTTATCATTAGGCACGTGAAGGGCAATTGCATAAGCATCGACAACATTGTCGGATTCATTCTGCTAGTGTTCAGCCTTGAAACCAACGCGGTTATGGTCATCGCATGGAACCTGTCCTGGGAGAATAGTACCTTGTTTCCCATCCACAGCTGCCTGTTTACTGTACTCCTCGCACTATCACATTGACGATGCTACACAGAAATTGCTTCCAGATTGCATACTACAGGCCCAATGCCTATTTCTCTAAAAGAGACTGTTGCTGCCCTAAGGAGTTGTCTCACCATCAGGCGGGTGTTGGGCTACTGCATATGCCTCGAGGACATTATCAGAGTCATTCTGCTAGTGTACATATATCATACCGAGGCAGATTCGGTCACGGCATGTAACCTATCCAGGGAGTCGAGGAGATATTATCCAATCCACCAATGCCCAAATACTGTTACTCTCACAACCTCATCTATTCCAGGATAGGTTACATGCAGTGACTGTAGATACCCTGGCATCACGGATGTACACCAGCTTTATAAGCGCATACTGCAGGCTCCCTGCCGACCTCCCTCCAAGAGACTAATGCAGCCCTTTGGATCTGTCTCCCCATTAAGCGGCTACCGGGGTATTGCATAGGTCTCGACAATATTGGGTACATCTATAATAATCACGCGGCTTTGATCACAGCAAGAAAATTCTCCTGGGAGTCCAGCAGCTTGTATCTGATACACGTCTGCCCGTTTACCATACCCCTCGCACCATTACTTTGACGATGCGACTCACAAATTGCTTCACGATTGCATACAAGAGACGTCATGTCGACTTCTTTAAGAAACGCTAATGCCGCGCTCAGGACTTGTCTCGCCATTAGGAAAGTGCAGCGTTACTGCCTAAGACTCGAGGTTGGTCTTGGAGTCATTCTGCTAGTGTACATCTATAATACCGTAGTGGCTATGATCATTACATGGAACCTTTCCTGCGAGTCCAGTAGCTTCTATCGGAACCGCCACTGCCTCTATATTGTACCCTTACCATCACCACATTGACGATGCGACACAGAAATTTCTTCGCAATTGCGTACTAGAGGCTCAATGCCGACTTCTCTAAATGAGACTATTGCTGCCCTCAGGACTTGTCTCACCATTAAGCGGCTACTGGACCAATGCATAGGCCTCGACAATATTATCAGAGTCATTCTGCTAGAGTACATCTGATACTGGCGAGGCTATGGTCACTTCAAAGAACTTCTAGTAGGTGTTCAGTAACTTGTATCAGATGCACGTCTGCTCGTTTACTGTATCCATCACACCATTCACGATGCTACTCAGCTTTGGGACTTCATACTACAATCGTGATGCCGGCTTCTCTCCACTGGACTAATGCGTCTACGGTCACTGCGTGTAACATCTCCTGTGAGTCCAGTTGCTTGTATCCGATGCATGACTGCCCATTTACTACAACCTTCTCACCCTCACATTGGCAAAGTGACACAGAAACTACGTCGCGATTGAAAACTACAGGCTCCATGAAGACTTCTCTCTAAGGGATTGACGCAGCTATGGTCACCACATGGAACCACTCCTGGGAGTCCAGTGGCTTGTAACAGATGCACCCCGTTTACTGTCACCCAGGAACCCTCACATTCACGATGCGACACAGAATTTGCATTGAGAATAAATACTACAGGCTCCATGCCGACTTCTGTGAACCAATGCATCTATGTTCACATCACGGACCTCTTCTGGGAGTCCAGTAGTTTATACACTATGCACCACTGCCCATTTACTATAACCCTCGACCACAACACTGATGATGCAACACAGCAATTGTGTGTTGATTGATAGCTACTGACTCCATGACGACTTCTCTCCATAAGACTGACGCGGCTATGATCAGAGCATAGAACCTCTTCCTGGGGGTCCCTTAAGCTTTACCCAATGAACCACTTCCCGCTTACTGTAACCCTCACATTTACGTTGCGACACAGATGTTGCACACAAGTGAAAACTACAGGCTACATCCTTGCTTCTCTCCAAGAAACCAGCGCTGCTATTGTCACCAGATGAAACCTCACCGAGAGGTACCTGATGCACCACTGCCCATTTCCTGTGTCCTCGCACCATTTCATTGACTATTCGACCCAGAATTGCCAATTCGATTGAAAACTACTGGCTCCATAAGACACTAACGTGGATGCGGTCATCACATGGAACCTCTGCCGGGAGTCCAGCAGCTTGTATCTGTAGTACCACTGCATATTTACTGTAACCCTTGCATATCAACATTGATGATACGACACAAAAATTGCATCACAAATCAAACCCACAGATTCCATGTCGACTTCTCTTCAAGAGACTGACGCCGCTACAGTCACCGCATGCAACCTCTCCTGTGAGTCCAATAGTTAGTCACCGATGCACCATTGCCGATGTACTGTGACCCTCACGCCCTCATAGTGACAGCAAGATGCAGTAATTGCATTGAGACTGAAAACTACAATTTCCATGCAACTTTTACTCGAAGAGACTACCGTGGGTACGGATTCTGCATGGAACCTCTCCTGCGAGGCCTGAAGCTTATACCCGACACACCACTGCTCATTTACAATAACTCTCACACACTCACATTGTAGATGCGACACAGGAAAGCATTGCGATTGAAAACTATTAGCTCCATGCCGACTTCTTTCCAAGAAACGAATGGGGTATGGTCACCGCAAGGAACCCCTGCTGGGAGTCCAGTAGTTTATACCCGACGCTCCACTGCCCATTTAGTGTAACCCTTGCGCCCTGGCATTGACGATGCGATAGAGATATTGTGTGTCACGATTCAATACTACAGGCTGCATGGTGACTTCTCTCCAAAAGACTAACATGACTACAGTGACCGCATGAATGTGCTCCTGGAGGTCCAGTAGCTTGTACCTGATACACCACTGTCCATTGACTGTAAAACTCACACTCTCACGATACTACACAGAAAAGGCATCGTGAATGAGTACTACAGGTTCCCTGCCAACTACTCTGGAAGTTTCCTTTAATTTACGTCTATGGTCACAAACATTTTGTTAACAGATTACCGATTTCAGCTTATAATGACCATCATCAGGTCTGTTTTATAAAAACAAAGTCCTAATGTACTGCTGCCATAGTGGCATCATGAAATGATAATTACAAAATCAGCACCAGCATCGTCAAATATACATGTAATCATAAGAGACAAACATGGCTACAATCAATGCATGGAGCCTCTCCTGCGGGTTCAGTAGTTTGTATCTGATGCACCGCCCGTTTACTTTAACCCTCACAGCCTCACATTAACTATAGGACCCAGGAATGCATTCTGACTTTAAACCACTCCATGCCGACTTCTCTCCAACAGAATAATGCGGCTAACGTCACCTCACGGAACCTCTTCTGGGAGTCCAGAAGCTTATACCCGATGCATCACAGCCTATTTAGTGCAACCCTTGCACCCTCACATTGAACATGAGACAGAGAAGTTGCATCGCTATTGAAAACTACAGGCTCCACGCCGACTTTTCTCCAAGAGATAACACAACTACAGTCACTGCATGGAGTCTCTCCTGGTAGTCCAGTAGCTTATACTCCCCATTTACTGTAGCCCTCGCACCATCACATAGACAACACAGAAATTGCATCGCGATTGAATACTATAGGCCTTATACCGTCTTCTCTCCTAGAGAGTAACGCGGCAGTTTCCACTCCATTGAATCTGTCTAGGAAGTCCAGTAGCTTGTATCTGATGCACCACTGACAGTTTACTGTAACCACGCACAGTCAAATTGACGATGCGACACAGAAATTCCATCGTGATTGAATACTACAGGCTCCATGCAGACTTCTCACCAAGAGACTAATGCTTTTACAATCACCACATGAAACTATGAGTTTAGTGCATATGTGACTAGTGATGGGTTAATGAACACGTGTGTCTACAAACTATGTTGTTTTATAAAATATGGATGTGTGTGTTCGCACTATGTGACAGCGTCACCAATGTATTTAGCAGTAATGACAACGAAGTAGGCTGTTTAGGTTTTCTTATTGGTAACGCCACGTAGCGCTCTGTATGAAAATCACTGGCTGTGCTGTATGCAGTCTGTGGCTAGTTTGCATTGTTGTCTGCCATTGTAGTGTTGGGCAGCTGGATGTGAACAGTGCGTAGCGTTGCGCAGTTGGAGGTGAGCCGCCAGCAGTTGTGGATGTGAGGAGAGAGATGGCGGAGTTTTGAAATTTGCAATACTGGATATCATGAACTGCTACATACATTATGACTTTTGAACACTATTGAGGTAAATACATTGTTTGTTCTCTATTAAAGTCTTTCATTTGCTGACTATGCCTATCAGCAGTTAGTGCCTTCCGTAGTTTGAATCTTTTATTTAGCTGGCAGTAGTGGCGCTCGCTGTATTGCAGTAGTTCGAGTAACGAAGATTTTTGGTGAGGTAAGTGATTTGTGAAACGTATAGGTTAATGTTCGTCAGGGCCATCCTTTTGTAGGGATTTTTGAAAGTCAGATTGCGTTGCGCTAAAAATATTGTGTCAGTTTAAGCACAATCGTGTATAATTGTTCAAAGGGGATGTTTCAACCTCAACTTAGGTTGACGTGTGGTCTACTTGCCATAAAGGAAGTGTTACAGTCACTGGCATAAATATGACCTCTAAAAGTTCTACATGACTGTGAATCCCAGGTATAAAAAGCTCCACTAAGCGTTTGTTATAACCATCACAACATCCCATTGACGATGCAATACAAAAATTCCATCGTGATTGAATACTTCAGGCTCCATGCCGACTTCTCTCCAAGAGACAAACGGGGCTACCATCACCAAAAGGAAACTCTCCTGCGAGTCCAGTAGCTTATACCCGATGCACCACTGCCCATTTACTGTAACACTTCCACCCTCACGTTGATGATGTGACACAGATTTTTGCATCGCGATTGAATACTACAGGCTCCATGCTGACCTCTAAGTAAGAGACTAATGCGGGTATGCTCACAAAGTGGAAGCAGTCCTGGAAGTCCAGTAGCTTGTATCCAAAGCACCACTGCCTGTTTACTGTAACCCTCGCACCCTCACATTGACGGTGCGACACAGAAATTGCTTTACGATTGTATACTACATGCTCAATGGTGACTTCTCACCAAGAGACTTACACAGCTACTGTCACCACATTGAACCTCTCCTAGGAGTCCAGCAAATAGAGTCCGATGCACCACTGGCCGTTTACTGTAACATTTGTACCCACGCATTGACAATGCGATAAAGAAATTGCATTGTGAATGAAAACTAAAATCTTCATGCTTGCATCCCTCCAAGAGATGAACGCATCTATGGTCCCCACATTGACCCTCTCCTGGGAGTCCAGTAGCTTATATCCGATGCACCACTGACCGCTTACTGAAACGTTCGCACCCTCAAATTAACGATTTGTTACAGATATTGCATCATGACTGAATACTACTAGCTCTATGACACCTGCCCTCCAATAGACTAATGCGGCTGTGGTCAACCCATGGAACATCTTCTGGGCGTCCAGTAGCTTGTATCCGATGCACCACTGCCCATCCACTGTAACCCCCAACCACTCTCACATCGACAATGCGACACTGTAATGACGATGTAGCACAGAAACTGAATAGTGTTTGATAAGTACAAACTCCATGCTGACTTGTCTCCTAGAGGCTAACACTGTTACGGTCACCACATGGAACCCCTCCTGGGAGTCCAGTAGCTCCTGGACGACTTTTCTCCAAGAGAGTAATGAAGCTACAGTCAACGCATGGTATCTCTCCTGCAAGTCCAGTAGCAGATACCCGATGCACCACTGAACATTCGCTGTAACCCTCGCACCCTCCAATTGGTGATGCTACACAGATATTGCACAACGATTGAAAATTACATGCTGCATTACCACTTGTCTCAAGGAGACTAACATGGCCACACTCATGGCATGCAGCCACTCCTGGGATTCCAAAACCTTATATCTGACGCAGCACTGCCCGTTTGCTTTAACCCTTGCACACTCACATTGCTGATGTATCACCGAAATTGCATCGCGAATGTAAACTTCAAGATCCATGCTGACTTCTCTACAAAAGACTACAGCGGCCACAGTAACTGCATGGAGCCTCTCTTGGCAGTTCAGTAGCTTATACCCAATGCACCACTGCCCCTTTACTGTAACCCTCACACAATCACATTGACGATGCGACACTGAACATCACATTTGAGAACTACAGGCTCCATGGCATCTTCTCTGGTTCAAATGGCTCTGAGCACTATGCGACTTAACTTCTGAGGTCATCAGTCGCCTAGAACTTAGAACTAATTAAACCTAATTAACCTAAGGACATCACACACATCCATGCCCGAGGCAGGATACGAACCTGCGACCGTAGCAGTCGCTCGGTTCAAGACTGTAGCGCCTAGAACCGCACGGCCACTCCGACCGGTGCATCTTCTCTCCAAGCAACTAACAAGGCTTATATCACCGCATGGAACCTGTGTTGGGAGTCTAATAGCTTGTATCCAATGCATCACTGCTCGTTCACTATAGCCCTTGCATTCTCTCAGGGACGATGCGATGCAGAAATTGCCTCGAGATTGAAAACTACAGGCTCCATGCTGATTTCCCCCCAAGAGACTAACGTGGCTATAGTCACCACATCGAACCTCTCCTGGGAGTCGAGTACCTTATACCCAATGCACCACTTCACGTTTACTGTAACCCTCTCTCCCTCGCACTGAGGATGTGAAACATAAATTGCATCACGAATTAATATGACAGTCTCCATGGAAACTACTGTCCAAGGGACTTACATGGCTGTGGTCACCACATGGAAACTCTACTGGGAGTCCAGTCGCTTGTATCTGATGCATCTCTGCCTTTTTACTGTAACCCTCGCATACTCACGTTAACGATGCAACACAGAAATTGCATCGTGATTGAAAACTACAGGCTCCTTGCCGAACTCTCACAAAGAGACTAACGCAGCTACTGTCACCACATGCAACCTCTCCTGAGAGTCCAGTAGCTTATATCAGATGCTCCACTTCCTGTTAATTGCCACCCTCCCCCCCTCACATTGACGATGTGACACAGAAATTGCATCTCGATTGAATACTATAGGCTACACGCTGACTTCACTCAAAGAGACGAATGTGGCTACGGTCACCTTACAGAACCTCTCGTGGGAGTTCAGTAGGTTATTCAGGTTGCATTGACGAAGCGAAACTACAGGCTACATGCCGACTTATCTCCAAGAGACTAAAGCATCTACGGTCCCCTAATGGAACCTCTTATGGCAGTCCAGTAGCCCGTACCCGATGTACCACTGCCCATTTACTGCAACACTCATACCCTCACATTGACGAACGACACAGGAATTGCATGGAGAGAGAATACTATAGTCTCCTTGCCGACATCTCTCATTCGGACTAATGCAGCTACGGTGACTGCATGAAACACCTCGTGGGAGCCCAGTAGCTTATACATGATGCATCACTGCCCATTTACTGTAACCCTCGCTCTCTCACTTTGACGATGCGACACAGAAAATGCAACCTGAGTGAAAACTACTGTCTCCATGCCGATTTTAGTCCAAGAGACTAATGCGGCTACGGTCACCGCATGTAACGTGTCTTGGGATCCAGTAGGTTAACCCGATGCACCACTCCCCTTTGCTGTAACCCTCACATCCTCATAATGACGAAACGACACAGAAATTTGTGCTGCGATTGAATACTTCTTGCTATATGCCCAGTTCTCTCCAAGAGACGAACGGTGCTATGGTCACTGGGAGTCCAGTAGCGAGCATCTTATGCGCCACTGCCTGTCTACTGTAATCCCAGCACCCTCACATTGACGATGCGATACATAAATTGTGTGGCGGTTGATCATTATAGCCACCTTGTTGACATCTCTCCTGCGAGTCCAGTAGCTAATACGCGATGTACCACTGCCCATTTAGTGTAACCCTCGCGCTCTCACATTGACGATGCGAAACAGGACTTGGATCGCGATTGATTAGTCCCCATGCCGATTTTTCTCCAAGAAACTAATGCGGCTACGGTTACAGCATGGGAGCACTCCTGGAAGTACAGTAGTTTATACCCGATACACCACTGCCTGTTTGCTGAAACCCTTGCACCCTCACAATGTCGTTGGGACGTAGAAATTGCATCCCAGTTGAATAGTAGTGGCTCCATTCCGACTTCTCTCCAAGAGACGAACGTGGCTAAAGCCACCGCATGGAACCTGTCCTGGAAGTCCAGTATCTTATACCTGATGAACGATTACATGTTTACTTTAACCCTTGCACCATCCCATTGACGATGCGACAGCGCAATTGCGTCGCGAACGACTACTGCAACTTCCATGACGACTTCTCTCCAAGAGAATAATGCAGGTATGGTCACCGCGTGGAACCTATCCTGGGATTCCAGCAGTCTATACCCGAGGCACCACTGCACATTTACTGTAATCCTGGCACCCTCTCGTTGACGATGCGACACAGAAATTGCAAGGCGTTTGAAAAAAAACAGGCTCCATGCCTACATCCCTCCAAGAGACTAACACGGCTGTGGTCACCCCATGGACACCCTCCTTCGAGTCCAGTAGCTTTTATCCAATCCACCACTATGCAGTGTTATCCTCTCACCCTCTGATTGACGATCCGACACTCGAACTGTATTGTGATTGAAAACTTGAGGCTCCATTCTAGCTTCTCTTCAAGATACTATTGTGACTTTGGTCACTTCATGGAACCTCTGTGGGAGGCCAGTATCCTGTACCAGATGCACCACTGCGTGTTTACTGTGACCCTCGCACCCTCACATTGACGATGCGACACAGAAATTGCGTCGCGATTGAAAACTACAGTCTCCATGCCGACTTTTCACCAAGAGACTAACGCGACCACAGTCACCTCATGAAACCTCTCCTGGGAGTCTCAGTATTTTATACCCGAAGCACCACTTCCCCTTTTACTGTAGCCCTTGCAACCTACACATTGACGATGCGACACCAAAATTCCGTCGGGATTGAATACTACTCTCTCCAAGAGACTAACTCAGCTATGGTCAACACATGGAACCTGTCCCGAGGGTCCAGTTCCTTATACCCAACAAACTACTTCCTGTTTACTGTAACACTCCCACCCTGACACTGACGATGAACACAGAAATTGCTTTGCGATTGCATATTACTGGCTCCATGCCGACCTCTCTCCAAGAGATTAATGACGCCGGCTCAAGAGTCGTCTCGCCACTAGTCGGTTGTAGGGCTGTTCCATAACCCTCGAGGACATTATGAGGTTCATTCTGCTAGTCACATCTATGATAGCTGCTGGACTATGGTCACCGCATTAAACCTACCCTGCGATTCCAGTAGCTTGTATTCGATGCACCACTGCCCATTTACTATACGCCTCGCACCATTGCAATCACGATGCGACACAGAAATTGATTCGTGATTGCATATTACAGGCTATTGCTGCCCTCAGTATTTGACTTGTCATTAGGCGAGTTCTGGGCTGCTGCATTAGCGTCGACGATATTTTCGAAGTCACTGTGCTAGTGTACATCCATGAAACTGGCGCTGTTGCGGTCACTGCAAGGAATCTCTCCTCGGAGTGTAGTAGGTTGTATCCATTACACCACCGCCCGTTTACTGTATCCCTCACAAATTGACGATATGACACAGATATTGCTATTTAATACTACCAGCTCCATTCGGTCTTTTCTCCATGGGACTAATATCGCCTTCAGGAACTGTCTCAACATTCTGGGGGTGCTGGGGTATTTAATAAGCCTCGAGGACTTGTCGGAATCATTCCTTAGAGTACATCATACATTCTGGAGCGGCTACCGTTACGCAGGAACCTTTCCTGGGAGTCCAGTAGCTTGAATGTGATGTACCACTGCCCGTTTGCTGTAACCCTCGAAAACTCTAATTGACGATGAGACACAGAAATTGCTTCACGATTGCTCCCTGCCGTGTTCCGCCCAAGAGAGTAATGCGACGCTCAGTATTTTTGTCGCCAATAGACGGGTATGGGATACTGCATAAGCCTTGAGGAGAATGTCAGAGTCATTCTGGTAATGTGCATCTATGATGTTGGCGCGGCTGCAGTCACCGCATGGAACCTATTCTGGGATTCAAGTAGCTTCTACCCGATGCGTGGCTTTGGTCACTTCATGGAACCTCTGTGGGAGGCCAGTATCCCGTACCAGATGCACCACTGCGTGTTTACTGTAACCCTCGCACACTCACATTGACGATGCGACACAGAAATTGCTTCGCGACTGCATACTACAAACTCCGTAGTGATGCCAATCGCAGGTGTTGTCTCGCCATTAGGCTGCAGCTGGGTCACTGCATAGGCCTGGGGGACGTTGTCGCAGTCATTCTAATAGTGTACATATATGATCTTGGCACGGCTATGATCCCCGTGTGCGACCTACCCTTGGAGGCCAGTAACTTGTAACCGATGCACCACTGCTTGTTTACTGTAATATTCGCACCATGACATTGACGATGCGACAGACAAATTGCTTCACGATCGGATACTACAAGCTCCATGACGACTTCTCTCCAAGAGGCTAATGTCGCCCTCAGGAGTTGTTTCGCCGTTGAGTGGGTGCTGGCTACTGCATAAGCCTCGAGGACATTGTCACTGTCATTCTGCTTGTGTAGAACACAGGTCAAGTACTAAACCCAGTTTTGGTTACAATGTTAAGTTGGTAGGTGTGAGAATTGGCAATGGTAAATGTTACAAACGATGTCTGGAAAGCAGGGCTGTTCCCCTGTTACAGGCACATACTTACAGACTACGATTTTATGATACACCTGCAGTGTGACACAAGCAACGGAGTAAATCTTAGTTCAGATGGTATCCGACCATCACTCATAATCAGTAAGCCACATGAAGGGTTACCAGATCTAGTTAAACCTGCACGTTCTGGATCTGTTATGTAGCTAACATTGTCAGTATACAGGGACAGTTTGAGAGTATTATAGAGAATAAAGCTGTAGCGGAATGAAAGGAGAGAGAAACGAATGTCTTGTTCTTAAAAGATGATGTACACGGAACATGATCTTCCATTTCTCGAAGTCTGATACAAATTTGTTTCGGACAATGCTTCTGATGTATCATCTTGTGTATTAATAAACCGCTTAAGACGTATTTATTCCCTTGCTATTGGATCATTACTGGTTTCATAGCACTAAAAGCCATTTCTTCAGGTGAACATACACTCCTGGAAATGGAAAAAAGAACACATTGACACCGGTGTGTCAGACCCACCATACTTGCTCCGGACACTGCGAGAGGGCTGTACAAGCAATGATCACACGCACGGCACAGCGGACACACCAGGAACCGCGGTGTTGGCCGTCGAATGGCGCTAGCTGCGCAGCATTTGTGCACCGCCGCCGTCAGTGTCAGCCAGTTTGCCGTGGCATACGGAGCTCCATCGCAGTCTTTAACACTGGTAGCATGCCGCGACAGCGTGGACGTGAACCGTATGTGCAGTTGACGGACTTTGAGCGAGGGCGTATAGTGGGCATGCGGGAGGCCGGGTGGACGTACCGCCGAATTGCTCAACACGTGGGGCGTGAGGTCTCCACAGTACATCGATGTTGTCGCCAGTGGTCGGCGGAAGGTGCACGTGCCCGTCGACCTGGGACCGGACCGCAGCGACGCACGGATGCACGCCAAGACCGTAGGATCCTACGCAGTGCCGTAGGGGACCGCACCGCCACTTCCCAGCAAATTAGGGACACTGTTGCTCCTGGGGTATCGGCGAGGACTATTCTCAACCGTCTCCATGAAGCTGGGCTACGGTCCCGCACACCGTTAGGCCGTCTTCCGCTCACGCCCCAACATCGTGCAGCCCGCCTCCAGTGGTGTCGCGACAGGCGTGAATGGAGGGACGAATGGAGACGTGTCGTCTTCAGCGATGAGAGTCGCTTCTGCCTTGGTGCCAATGATGGTCGTATGCGTGTTTGGCGCCGTGCAGGTGAGCGCCACAATCAGGACTGCATACGACCGAGGCACACAGGGCCAACACCCGGCATCATGATGTGGGGAGCGATCTCCTACACTGGCCGTACACCACTGGTGATCGTCGAGGGGACACTGAATAGTGCACGGTACATCCAAACCGTCATCGAACCCATCGTTCTACCATTCCTAGACCGGCAAGGGAACTTGCTGTTCCAACAGGACAATGCACGTCCGCATGTATCCCGTGCTGGTCAAAATTCGTTTACTACGTAAGACTGACGACACAAAACCAGTAGTGGTGCCTGGGTACAATATCGTACAGGTCTTCAAAAGGTATAAATAAAGAATAAAGTACTACAAAAACTGAGAACATGGAACACTATCCGATGTACTTGCTTTGGAATATTTGGTTGGTGAAAATGCATCCCTGTGAATGGCGGCAATCCACTTGCGACGAAGGTCTTCGTCGTTAAGAAACGAAAACACTTGAACCTTAGGTCCATTTGGACAATTCCCGTTACAGCGAGGAACACAACAGTTGTACACCATGCTGAAAACTCTCACTATAACTGCTGTAGTCGAAAAAACACAATAAGTAACACAAAAGGAACGGCACTGAACAGCCAACACTACAATCATACGCTATGTGACATGCCTAGGCGTTGTGACGTCACTAACGACTGATGACGTAGAGTAAGGGCCTTCTATAGAGTCGGTGTTGTCGGAGCTGCTGTGAGCTGCCCAATCACCTTCTGCGCATGCGTCGGTTCGGCAGTCTCTGATCGGTGCCAGAGGCCGGAATTGTGGCTACTCCAGAGGGAAACAGTGACAACGCCGGCATGTGACTTCAGTGTATTTTTAGTGCTTCGCGAATCGCCAACTGTGCTTTTTAACTTTGTGTCGATTTTTTTAACTGTCTTGCAAAGAACGTCTCCATGTCAGTGTATATTTTCACTCCCATTTTCTTCATCTAATATGTTCGTGTGTCCCCGATTTTATCGTCTTTTATATGTATAGTCCCCTCTTTTTTAACTGTAATGTCACTCGGCTGAAGAACGTCGAATAGTGCAGCTGCCAGCCCTCCGCAGCCCATATGGGGCAGGGAAATTAAATCACAATACAGAAAAGAAAGAAAAAAATAACAGCCCCATCAGTCAGCGGTTTTACCCGTGACGAAGATGGCGGATATGGCCTTCGAAAGCTCAAGAATTTTATCCTAATTGACGCGGCTTCAAAACCGAGCAGATTTTATTCAACGAAACTTGATGTAGATAAGAGCATTGCAGTCACTTTCTTATTTGTTACTACCCACTTATGGAGACATCAAAAGCATCCATAAAGGCTATAAAGATGTGCAGAACTTTTCGCTCAGTTGGTAAGCTGCTAAATTATAAGGCAACAAATTAGTTACCTCCATTACAGCACCGTAATTGATGGTAACAGATTCAAATGAATTCATACAAAAAATGTATTACTAATCATGTAACAGGCTAGGTTATAATGACTACTTAATTCATCTCCACGACTTCCATTAGGAAATAACGGTGTTTCTCAGTAATTACCAAATTTGAGATTAGTTGTCATAATTTTAGACTTTCCTTCGGCTACTCTCTCTGATAGTAACAGTGGTGGAAAATTCACTGCTTCCAACACAAAATTTAGTGATGTCAACCTAATAGACACTATTTCTGACACAAAATTAATTGATTTTAATATATAATTCAATTATTACAACATAAAATTCGCCGCTTATCGACACATATTTGATTAGTTTCTACATATATACAGTTGACTGCTTCTGACATAACATTGACTGACACTGGAAGAAAGTGATCACACGTTGGCGTACTTGCACAAAAATGATGGATTAGATGTTGTTTAGTATGTTCACAATAATTCACGTAATGCTTTTGACATGAGGGACATACAAGGTGCGTTGGTATTTTGCATATTCTACACAGTTCTTCTGTGAAAAAATCTATGAGCGAAGCATGCAACAGTTACCGCCGTCAGACCTTGGCCAAAGGCCTGGTGGAGAATGCGAAAAAATTCTGGTCCTATGTAAAATCTCCAAGCGGCTTCCATCAAGTCACTCGTTGACCAGTCTGGTTTGTCAGAAGAAGATAGAAAAAGAAAGCCCGAAACATTAAATTCCACTTTTAAGTAATCATTCACGCAGGAGAATCGTAGAAACGTACCGTCGTTTGACCATCGCAGAGAGTACCGTACAGATGACGTGGTAATAAACACTCGTGGCGTAGAGAAACAACTGAAATAGTTGAAAATAAATAACTCACCCAGTCCGGATGGCATCCCAGTTCGGTTTCACAAAAATTACTGACGTAATTAGCCCCCTACTTAGTTTGCATTTATTGTGAATCACTCGACCAGCGCAAAGTGACAAGCGAGCGGAAAAAAACACAGGTGACTCCTGTATATAAGAAGGGTAAATGAACGGACACGCAAAATTACTGACCAATGACCAACATCCTTAATATCGGTTTGCTGCAGAACTTTAGAGCATATTCTGAGGTCAAATACAATAAATTTCTTTGAGACCGAAAAGCTCATATCCACGAATGAGCACGGCTTTAGAAAGCATCGTTCGTGCGAAACACAACTTGCTCTTTTCTCACGTGATACACTGCGTGTAACGCGAGAAATGCATATCCTTCTATTTCCATCTATTGTACTATAGATTTTTCCTTATTTTGTTACCTGAAGATATGACATTTCTGTGTCTTTATATATCGTAATTGTTTTACTATTTGTATATATATATTTATGCATTCATGTCGATGTATGAGTATAATTGGTTTGTTTTGTAAATACTATTTGTATTTTTACGCTGGGTCTTGTCTAGGGAAAACTATGCTATCGAAGGAATACATCGATAGGTCGTGTGGAGAACCAAAGTGTTTAGGATCTTTGGTAGTGTAAACTCTGCCGCGTGGAGCGCGGGCAGAGCAGAGAGAGTCTGGCTGGAGTAGTGCATTGGAGCAGGTGTGTTCTGTGACGCTCCCTCGAGTTGCCGCGCTTTCGGGGTTTGGCAGCATGTAATTGAGCTCGAATTGCTATGATAGTTTCTGACACGGTGTCGCGGACGGGAAGCATTAGCTGGTGCACATCGAGAGCCCGTTTCGCATGGTGACCGTGTCGAGAAGAAGGCGCGCCAACATCTAGCTTCTGCAACAGCGACGGCCGTCAATGAGTGACTGTCGCCACCTCCTCAATCGACGACTTCAAACCTTCAATCAACCAACAAGGAAGACTGGTAGCACGTAAAGTTTTAGAACTGTAGGGCAGACCTCAGCTTTTCAAACTGTTTCAAAATTACAGCAACGTAGCATGAACCTTTGTTGCTCATTGTCCCAATTGCATTATCAAGCAGGGTCACTTCCTTTTCCGGAATGGACCCGAGCGTCGTTGAAATTCAAACGCCAGCATTAAAGTAATATCATTCCATTTCACTGCTTTAATTTCAAAATTCAGTTAAAGTATTCATAGCTGGCTACAATATTTAGATTACCAGCACAAATTAAGAGTGCTAGTTTTGTTACCATATTTTAGCTTACCTGTGACTGCAGCTCAACTTGGTACATACTAAATTTTACTATTGTTAATTGTTCAGAATCATTTAATTCAAGTTCAAAGTAAAATCTCTTATTTCTAAATTGCGTAGATTCAACTAGCTTTTGAAATGATTGTTGAGGTAGCCCAAGACTAGCTTTATTTTATTGAATTTCGTAGTGCTTCAGAAACAAAGTTCACTATTAATTTAAGTCACTAAATTAACTTTCAGTTTTCCGATTTTATTAATTATTTTGGTAAATTAAGTCAGAGCGTAGCGAAATTTATTACTTCTGACAAACATTCAGTTTTCACACAACACGTGTCAACCTTCAGTTGCCACGCTTTTCGTGCTAAGCATATGTGCATTAATCTTTCATTTTCAGTTATTATAGTAGTTGTCCATGGGACTGGCGACCGTAATTTTCCTCAGATCTCAAATATCCAATTAACGCCAATTAATTGTTAACGTAACAACCGCACATTTCCTTTCTTTATTAATTTTATCCTTTTTTCAAAATTAATTTTCACCCATTTTATTTGCATTTCTCCTTTCATTAAGATGTAACCCTTCCTCCCTCTTTACCGACAGGTTAACTTCGGTGACGATTGCTTTTCCAAAATTTTCATTAGGTACATGCGGTTTAATTTGTCAGTGCCATTAAGGTCGATAAGTGAGGGGGAGGTTACATGCGGACTATGGATGAAGGGCAACTGGCAGATTCCATATTTCTACAGTTTCGAAAAGCTTTCAACACAGTACCCCACTGCAAACTGTTAACGAAGGTACAGGCATACGGAGAAGGTTCCCAGATATGTGACTGGCTCGAAGACTTCTTAAGGAATAGAACCCAGTATCTTGTTCTCGACGGCGAGTGTTCATCGCAAACAGTGCTAACATCAGGAGAGCCCTAGGGAAGTGTGATAGGACCGTTCTTATTTTTTATATACATAAATGTTCTGGCAGAGAGGTTATTGTTTGCTGATGATACTGTGGTATACAGGAAGGTGTCGAAGATAAGTGACTGTAGGTTGGTGCAAGATAACCTAGTCAAAATTTCTAGTTGGTGTGATGAATGGCAGCTAGCTCTTATTGTAGATATATTTAAGTTAATGTGGAAGAGTAGGAATAACAAACCCTTAATGTTCGGATATAGCATTCGTATTGTCCTGCTGTTCAGAGTCATGTCATATATATCTGGGCGTAGCATTGCGAAGCGATATGAAATGGAATGAGCATGTGAGGATTGCGGTGCTGAAGGCGAATGATCGACTTCGGTTTATTGGGAGAATTTTTACAAAGTGTGGGCCATCTGTGTAGGAGACCGCTTACAGGACGCTGGTGCGTCCTATTCTTGAGTACTTTTCGAGTGCTTGGGATCCGCAACAGGTCAGATGAAGGATGACAAGGAAGCAATACAGAGGCGAGCTGCTAGATTTGTTACCGGTACGTTCGATCAGGATGAAAGTGTTGTGGATATACTTCGGCAACTCAAGTGGGAGTCCCTGGAAGGAAGAAGATATTTATTTCGAAAAACAGTTAGGATGTTTAGAGAACCGGCATTTGAAGCTGACTGCAGAATGACCCTGCTGCCGTCAACGTACGTTTCGGGTGGAGACCACGATGGTAAGGTACGACAAATTTAGGCTCATACACCTGTGGGCTGAGGATGACACGGCGGCCGGTCGGTACCGTTGGGTCTTGAAGGGCTGTTCGGAAGGAGTTCTCCCTCGCTCTATTTGCGAGTCGAACAGAAACTTAGTTGTAGTGAAGGGTACCCTCCGACACGAACCGTGCGGTGGCTTTGCGGAGCATGTATGTACACTCCTGGACATTGAAATAAGAACACCGTGAATTCATTGTCCCAGGAAGGGAAACTTTATTGACACATTCCTGGGGTCAGATACATCACATGATCACACTGACAGAACCACAGGCACATAGACACAGGCAACAGAGCATGCACAATGTCGACACTAGTACAGTGTATATCCACCTTTCGCAGCAATGCAGGCTGCTATTCTCCCATGGAGACGATCATAGAGATGCTGGATGTAGTCCTGTGGAACGGCTTGCCATGCCATTTCCACCTGGCGCCTCAGTTGGACCAGCGTTCGTGCTGGACGTGCAGACCGCGTGAGACGACGCTTCATCCAGTCCCAAACATGCTCAATGGGGGACAGATCCGGAGATCTTGCTGGCCAGGGTAGTTGACTTACACCTTCTAGAGCACGTTGGGTGGCACGGGATACATGCGGACGTGCATTGTCCTGTTGGAACAGCAAGTTCCCTTGCCGGTCTAGCAATGGTAGAACGATGGGTTCGATGACGGTTTGGATGTACCGTGCACTATTCAGTGACCCCTCGACGATCACCCGTGGTGTACGGCCAGTGTAGGAGATCGCTCCCCACACCATGATGCCGGGTGTTGGCCCTGTGTGCCTCGGTGGTATGCAGTCCTGATTGTGGCGCTCACCCGCACGGCGCCAAACACGCATACGACCATCATTGGCACCAAGGCAGAAGCGACTCTCATCGCTGAAGACGACACGTCTCCATTCGTCCCTCCATTCACGCCTGTCGCGACACCACTGGAGACGTGCTGCACGATGTTGGGGCGTGAGCGGAAGACGGCCTAACGGTTTGCGGGACCGTAGCCCAGCTCCATGGAGACGGTTGCGAATGGTCCTCGCCGATACCCCAGGAGCAACAGTGTCCCTAATTTGCTGGGAAGTGGCGGTGCGGTCCCCTACGGCACTGCGTAGGATCCTACGGTCTTGGCGTGCATCCGTGCGTCGCTGCGGTCCGGTCCCAGGTCTACGGGCACGTGCACCTTCCGCCGACCACTGGCGACAACATCGATGTACTGTGGAGACCTCACGCCCCACGTGTTGAGCAACTCGGCGGTACGTCCACCCGGCCTCCCGCATGCCCACTATACGCCCTCGCTCAAAGTCCGTCAACTGCACATACGGTTCACGTCCACGCTGTCGCGGCATGCTACCAGTGTTAAAGACTGCGATGGAGCTCCGTATGCCACGGCAAACTGGCTGACACTGACGGCGGCGGTGCACAAATGCTGCGCAGCTAGCGCCATTCGACGGCCAACACCGCGATTCATGGTGTGTCCGCTGTGCCGTGCGTGTGATCATTGCTTGTACAGCCCTCTCGCAGTGTCCGGAGCAAGTATGGTGGGTCTGACACACCGGTGTCAATGTGTTCTTTTTTCCATTTCCAGGAGTGTAGATGTAGAGGCCTGTCTGTCTAACCTCAGTATGTGCGACATTTCTGGCCGTTGCTGGCTGGCGTGTTCAAGGTGCGAGCTACAGCTTGCTGCCTCTTCGTGGGATTGTTTCCTTAGCACGTAGTTTCCTGCTGAGGGCAAGCGCAGCTGAAGTTACCCACGTTTCTGAAATAAATTGCTTTTGGCTTTATGTCAACTTTTACAGGAACGCGACCGGTTCCGTGGTTTCACGTCACATCTTTAGGTGTACATCTACAAGGTAGTTAACGTACAATCTTCGTTATGATAAAAGACAGATACCTGTCCTAACAAGATATGTTCATGGCAACCCATATGAAGTACTCGCAAGTCAATAAAACATTTAAGCCCTGATGCGAGAAGGAGGTGGACTCAGTGTTCTCAAAATAAAATACTGCAAACTGCAACAATCAGGGCTTCACAGTTCAGATTAACGAGATAGGTAACTGACAAGATGGAAGCGTCTTTACCTACAGTGAAAAGAGCAAAAGAAGCAAACAAGAAAAGGTATCAGCCCCAGCTGATGATATTGAAAGCCCATGGTTAAAAAAACTCACTTCAGGCCAGGAAGTGGCGCACAGCAATCCTCCAACCGCCTCACCGTGCAAGGCCACGCTGGTGGTCCACGTGATGACGTGTATCACGGAGGGCACTAGCGCCTCCATGCACCTAGTTACAAACACTCTCGCGCGTATCCAAATATTATGGGAATGACTGAGGCCCCCGTTACACAGCATGACCATATTAGACATAAAATATTTCAGCGTAAAATCGTTAACACCAAATAGATCAGACACAAGAGCGTATAACCACAAGCGCAGGATCAGTAGCAAGGCAGTCGACATTATGTCCTTGAAAGGCAATCAAAGGTCGATAGTATATTGTAATGTCTTAACTTCATCTGATTATTTATGGTGTGCTGAGGATACAGCTTTAGACTCCACATAATTTCAATCTCTTCCATAGTGTTTAAGGTCTGACCGTTTACTTCTCTGTGTAGGGCATTTAAGTTATTAGCTACACCTGTTATAGAGTGGGCAGAATCGCGAGCATGTTTGCTCAAAGTATACTTCGAATTTGTCAGACTCATGTTCTCGCAACCTGGAACATTGTAGGTAAACGCGCTTTTGACATGTCAGTTCCTCAATTGGTCAATTTGTACTACGACGCCCTGGTTGTTGCGGGTAACAGTGTTTTATTTTGAGAAGGCTGAGGTTCCCTCCTTCTCATATCAGGGCTTAAACGTCTTACTGTCTTGTGGATATTTCATATTGATTGATATGACCTTAGATTATTGGGATGGTATCCGTTTTTCACCGTACTGACGATTGTACGTTTCCTATCTTGTACACCTGAAGATGTGATTCCAAATAAAAATACGGTCGCGTTCCTGTAAAAGTTCATACACAGCTGAAAGCGGTTTATTTCAGAAACATGTTTCTTTGGCACTTGGCCATTTCAGATGCACTTGCCAGTGGGACAAGGAACCGCCAAGGCGCGTTTCCCCATTCTCTCGCTCTCCAGCGGTATTGTCTATCGTGTGTGTGGGTAATTCTGAAGGTTGCCGGCCGGTTCGTGATATCCGCGAAATGCTCGTCCCCACTGAAGTGTCGGCAGACGTGCCAACACTGTTTTGTTGGAGGAGACCGAAATGCACGCTATAAGCTCACGCAGGCTGGCGTGAGGTCTGAAACAGGATACGTAATCAATGCTATAAAGAAAAGTACGTAGCTTCTGGAATACTTAACTTTAATCCACATTTGTAGAACATTGCTCTTGATGACACAGAAGTATTATAGCAATTGAATACGGCGCCTTGCTAGGTCGTAGCAAATGTAGCTGAAGGCTATGCTAACTATCGTCTCGGCAAATGAGAGCGTAATTCTCAGTGAACCATTGCTCGCTAAGTCGGCTATACAACTGGGGCGAGTGCTAGTACGTCTCTCTAGACCTGCCGTGTGGTGGCGCTCGGTCTGCAATTACTGACAGTGGCGACACGCGGGTCCGTCGTATACTAGCGGACCGCGGCCGATTTAAAAGCTACCACCTAGCAAGTGTGGTGTCTGGCGGTGACACCACACCCACCAGCAGGCTCGTATCCAGGCAGCAGCTTCTGACATAGGCAGCTGGCGTCTGATGACAGCCAGGTTCACGTCGGTTCGTCCTGACCCGGCTATCTGGAGAGTCATGCGTGACCACCTAGACGATTACACGTTGGATTTCACCTTGCACATTTTGTTTGTTTTGAATAAAGTGCAGAGGTTCACCATCCCTATCCAATGTCAGAGGTGGCGGTAATAGCACAAGTGAAGGAAATTGTTTACAGTGAAGTTTAGGCATGTCTCGAGGGTGTTTCTGAACATAAACACCTCATCTGTACAAGCGCTCGTACTCGGATATCCCGCCATTATTTACGAGTCTACCTTGTAGTGTGTGACTACTCTAAAGCATCCTGTTTGTCGTGTTATTGTTTTTAACTCACTAAGATACCATCGTTTTTAACACGCTAATAACGTAGGGACGAGTTCCTTACAGTGAAACGTGGATTTGGTAAGTAGAAAGAGTTTATTTGCTTATGGCGGTTCGATGTCAGACTGAAGCACTGCACTTTGAGTGTTGTAAAAGGAACAACTACAGTAATTCATGAATATATTGTTTTATTAATGTCTTAAAAATAATATGTGTTGGCGTTGCAGCTTGCTAATTCCTTGGATTATGCCAATGCGACTAGTCTCTACTTTGTGCAAACATATCACTCACTGAACCACAATGACTGTAGATCTTTATCAGCTTTTATTCACGTTTGAGTGAGACGACGGTATGGGTGAAATGTAACAGTTTTGTAGGAAATGTTATTTTATTGTATAATTATATATTTTGTCAGTCATAACAGTTAAAAATTTGTCATTCTGATTTGCAACATTTCACTAATAATGATTTTCTGTGTGCCTTGAATTCTCCATATTAAGCATTCAAACCTATAGGAGCGACTAAATACATAGCTATACCGCCTGTAAGTTGACCTATGCATTTTACACCCACCGAGCCCACAGTAGTATACTTTGGAAATTCATGAACAAATGAATTTATACAATATTCAAACTCACATGCACACTATGACTTAGAAAGTCACAGAATGTGGCTTTCGCATACAGCCACCAACAACTCAGTCTGCTTGTTGCGATCGATAGTGCACTTCATAAGTTGCACAAGTTGAAACACTTGAATGTTGTACGTAAATGCAGAAGCCTCCAGATATCAATTCCAGCGTTGTCTCATGCTACATATCAGTTCCACTGAAACCACATGGACTGTGCTTTAACGCCAAACAGACCTTTTTCGGCGCATACTACAACTTCGAAGTTTATGTGAGATGCTGAGCTTACATTCACGTGCTAATCTGCTGCCAGTTACCAGATGAGGCTTCACAATGAGCAGTATTCTGGACCCACTTAACTGCATCTAGCGACGCTGAGGAAACGCCGACGTCTGCATCGATAGCTCGTCGCTGTATTCCTGATGAAAGTATGTATATGCTGACTGCACTTCATGATCATATAATACATGTATGTGAATGTGATGCACATAACAAAAACTCGAACAGTTCTTTGCCTTGTTCCAGTATATAAGCTAGTGCTGATTCTCGCAGCACTGCGTCAGTCGCACTGCAACAGTTCCACTATCAGTAAAAATGAAAAATGTTAGTGCTTTTAAAGAACACAGAATATTAATAAATCAATAATAGTGAGAGAGATGGATGGACTGATACTTACAAGCGAAAGTGACAGAGCCTTTATTCAATTTTTTTTTCATTTTATTCTGTCCAGAGGTGGTGCCTAATCTGTGATGACACTTCGTGGTCATCCTTTCACTGCGCTGTACGGTTCAGAACTGACTAAACACAAAAACCTGGACTAAAGAAGTGGCGGAGGGGTGTGGAATGTGGGGGAGGGGACTTTTCCACCATTTTTAAAACATTCTATTGCCCTGCTTCGATGGGTGGAGGGTGACCCTGATTTTGGTCTTATATACCGCAGCTTTCAGCCATTTTTATGTCATGCGATCTACGGCGAGGCATGGGGTGCGGAAAGAGAATCTTATCTTGATGATAGACATCCGGTTACACTATCACCTTGAACGTACCACACACAGTTGCTCTACAGATGTGGGTTGGCATAAGGTTACACCGTAACCTAGAATTTGGTCACAGAAACGACATAAACACATTACTACAGTGATACCCGTATCTACAACAACAGAGCACAGAATGAACTTTATTTTTCATTATTAAAGTCGTCAGTAACTCAGAAAGGAGTTGAATATTCACCAAGGAAATTTTTCGTCTTTTTCTTTAAATGCGAACATTTTAGTTTGGGTTTAACCGTGACTGTTGTTGATATCGTAGGGAACAACCAATTTATTGTTACCAGTCACTGTTTATTGATTTCCACGACGCGTTTCAAAGGTTTAAACAACCATCATCGGGCGGAATTAAACTTGTTAGTATGGGATTTGTGTGTGTTGTATTACAATTTTAGGGGAACTTGTGGCGATGTCTCCAGTAGTCGCAGGTTACTTTCAGTGCCCCCCATGAACCATCGACCTTGCCGTTGGTGGGGAAGCTTGCGTGCCTCAGCGATACAGATGGCCGTACCGTAGGTGCAACCATAACAGAGGGGTATCTGTTGAGAGGCCAGACAAACGTGTGGCTCCTGAAGATGGGACCTGGATAAACTGACTAAACCAGAGGTTGTGCAGCGTTTCAGAGAGAGCATGAGGGAACAACTGACAGGAATGGGGGGCAAGAAATACAGTAGAAGAAAAATGGGTAGCTCTGAGGGATGGAGCAGTGAAAGCCGCAGAGGATCAAGTAGGTAAAAAGACGAGGACTAGTAGAAATCCTTGGGTAACAGAAGAAATTTTGAATTTAATTAATGAAAGGAGAAAATATAAAAATGGAGTAAATGAAGCAGGCGAAAAGGAATACAATCGACTCAAAAATGAGATCGACAGGAAGTGCAAAATGGGTAAGCAGGGATGGCTAGAGGAAAAATGTAAGGATGTAGAAGCTTATCTCACTAGGGGTGAGATACTGCCTACAGGAAAATTAAAGAGACCTTTGGACAAAAGAGAACCACTTGTATGAATATCAAGAGCTCAGATGGGAACCCAGTTCTAAGCAAAGAAGGGAAAGCAGGAAGGTGGAAGGAGTATATAGAGGGTCTATACAAGGACGATGTACTTGAAGGCAATATTATGGAAATGGAAGAGAATATAGATGAAGATGAAATGGGAGATACGATACTGCGTGAAGAGTTTGACAGAACACTGAAAGACCTAAGACGAAACAAGGCCCTGGGAGTAGACAACATTCCATTAGAACTACTGACAGCCTTGGGAGAGCCAGTCCTGACAAAACTGTACCATCTGGTGAGCAAGATGTATGAGACAGGCGAAACACCCTCAGACTTCAAGAAGAATATAATAATTCCAATCCCAAAGAAAGCAGGTGTTGACAGACGTGAAAATTACCGAACTATCAGTTTAATAAGTCACAGCTGCAAAATACTAACACGAATTCTTTACAGACGAATGGAAAAACTGGTAGAAGCCGACCTCGTGGAAGATCAGTTTGGATTCCGTAGAAATGTTGGAACACGTGAGGCAATACTGACCCTACGACTTATCTTATAAGAAAGATTAAGTAAACGCAAACCTACGTTTCTAGCATTTGTAGACTTAGATAAAGCTTTTGACAATGTTGACTGGAATACTCTCTTTCAAATTCTGTAGGTGGCAGGGTAAGGAAGTGAGACAGGGTGTTATTCAATCTGTATATTGAGCAAGCAGTAAAGGTAACAAAAGAAAATTTCGGAGTAGGTATTAAAGTCCATGGAGAAGAAATAAAAACTTTGATGTTCGCCGATGACATTGTAATTCTGTCAGAGACAGCAAAGGACTTGGAAGAGTAGTTGAACGGAATGGAGAGTGTTTTGAAAGGAGGATATAAAATGAACATCAGCAAAAGCAAAACGAGGATAATGGAATGTAGTCGAATTAAGTTGAGTGATGCTGAGGGAATTAGATTAGGAAATGATACACTTAAAGTAGTACTCGAGTTTTGCTATTTGGCGAGCAAAATAACTGATGATGGTCGAAGTAGAGAAGATATAAAATGTAGACTGGCAATGGCAAGGAAAGCGTTTCTGAAGAAGGGAAATTTGTTAACATCGAGTATAGATTTAAGTGTCAGGAAGTCGTTTCTGAAAGTATTTGTATGGAGTGTAGCCATGTATGGAAGTGAAATGTGGACGATAAATAGTTTGGACAAGAAGAGAATAGAAGCTTTGGAAATGTGGTGTTACAGAAGAATGCTGAAGATTAGATGGATAGATCACATAAATAATGAGGAGGTATTGAATGGAATTGGGGAGAAGAGGAGTTTGTGGCACAACTTGACAAGAAGAAGGGACCGGTTGGTAGGACATGTTCTGAGGCATCAAGGGATGATAAATTTAGCATTGGAGGGCAGCGTGGAGGGCAAAAATTGTACAGGGAGACCAAGAGATGAATACACTACGCAGATTCAGAAGGATGTAGGTTGCAGTAAGTACTGGGGGATGAAGAAGCTTGCACAGGATATGGTAGCATGGAGAGCTGCATCAAACCAGTCTCAGGTCTGAAGACCACAACAACAACAACAACAACAACAACAGATCACATTTGAACTGTCATTTACAAAGTATGTCACTTTAAATGTGACGAGCTACGGCAGTGAAAGGAGCCTGCGACCACTGCAGAGAGACAAGTTCCCCCAAAATCGTAACACAACACTCACATATTTCATACTAACAAAGGTATGTCCAGCTGATGATGGAAGTTTAAACCTTCGAAACGCGTCGTTGAGATAAATAAACTATGACTGTAACAGTAAACTTGATCTTTCATTCGGTTTTTATCATTTTACCAATAACATGAAATGTACGGAAGTAGTAAATTAACTTTTAAATCTAACCTTAAATCCTTCTTGGACAAGCCTTTCTATTCTTTCGAAAAATAGTAACATGCAAAAAATTAATTGTGAATGTAGTTGTATGAGTAGTAATGAAAAGTAATATGTTCATTACCTTAAATTTTGACGATAGTGCTATGTAGGAATTTCCGACTGGCAACCATTGAACGTAATCATTCTTAAATATCGTATAAACTGACTCGTTCCACATCCCTTCCGTAAAAGAACCGTTGAAATGTATCTGTGGAATCCATAACAAACTAACTAAGTGATAAATTCACGTTTCATGAGTTGATTTTCTTTTCTCCTGGATAATCCAGTTCCACATTTCTTCTTTGGTTGTTTATGTTGCCGCTTTGAGAGGTACTCTTAGCCCTTCCCAATTTGGTATTTAAGAAACACCAGGAGGCGCCCGAAGCTCGTATTTCCGGCCTGGCTAATAGCTGACCGATTCTGTGTAAGCGGCGGCACCGGGCTGCAGAGAGGCCTTTGCTGACCTTTAAAGGCCAACGCCCAAGGAGCTGTGCTGCCGAGTCTTCTAGACGCACGGTGCTGCTCGTGTTCCACGAAATATTCTCGAAAGCAGCACCTGATACTCATCTGGTCTAATTCCACTGACCGTTCGTCATATGGAGAACGTCAAATTCATTATCTCTTTCTAGTAATCGTGAGACGTCTATGGTCTAACAGTTGAATGATGGTCATAATTCTGGTACTGTTGAACAGAATTGCAAAGATCTGCAGGGCACAGTGAACAACCCATGAATTTACTCCCGGATTGTTTCTTTTCCGTTTCCCATAGTGCAGACAGTATGGAAGTAGACAACGACCGCTCTTCAGCATAGAAATATTTACAGCGGTGAAAAAAACAGAAAAATAGATGACAATATACCGCTGGCCGGTGTGGCCGAGCGGTTCTAGGCGCTTCAGTCTGGAACCGCGCGACAGCTACGGTCGCAGGTTCGAATCCTTCCTCGGGCATGGATGTGTGTGATGTCCTTAGGTTAGTTAGGTTCAAGTAGTTCTAAGCTCTAGGGGACTGATGACCGCAGATGTTAAGTCCCATAGTGCTCAGAGCCATTTGAACCATTTTGACAATATACCTTTGAAACAATACACAAGGCACGTGTTGATCTTTAAAAAAAAAATACGGTGTCATGAATTTTAAGATACTTGGTATTAGTTGTAAAGTAATTAAAAATACGCTTAATTTATGACGTTGATACGCAATAATATGATGGTTGCGGTTGTGTATGGACACAATAATGCTAAATGATGATGACGCCCTAAGGCACCGCGAAAAGCGCTAGAGACTTTGTTTGTGTGTATTTGTGTGTGTGTCTGTGTGTGTAGGTATGGGAAGGGAGAGAACGGAGAGGATCGGAGGAAACCAGAAGACGCGCTGGTGTAGTTCTCGAATGGGTCATTGTTGACTATCACCGTGGTGCAGAGTGAGTTTCAGGCGAGTTAGAAGCTGGTAAAATTCCCGCGGGAAAGAATAGACAAGCCATAAGGTACCGTGCAATTTGTGATACGGGTGTAATGACGTAGAAAGGTTAGTGGACTTGAGATAAGAGGGTATGAAATGGGATGCTTAAGCCTTATACCTTGTAGCTTCAAAGGGACCGGACTTTATCGATGGCGTCAGTATAGAGACAGGGATTAGTGATCAAGATGTCATCTTAGCGACTGTCGTTGCGTAAGTTCATAAATCAATCAAAAAAGCTGCGAGAGTGTTTCTGCAACAAAGAGGAGATAAGCATTTCTTGGCATCTAACTTAGACAATGAACTGACATCATTTACTTTCAGTATGATGGGCTTAGAGGAATTATGAGGAAAATATACACAGGCTGTAAATTGTGCTTTGGACAGGTATCGGTATGTATGTGCCTAGTATGTGGATTAAGCACGGAAAACGCCCACCGTCATTTAACAACGAAATGTGAAATATGCTGATGGGCTGTGGTATCGTTTGTAGGCAGACTGACGCGATCAGAAGCCGCACCAGCACCCCACGATTCGATGCTAAAATACGAAGGAACTCACAACGATCTGAAAAATACGGATTAGGGAGCAGTAATATAATGACAGAGCGCTGCAACTAAAACCCTTAGTTACTAATTTTGTACCTCAGACATAAGAAATTGTTTACAAATTCTGCACACAAAGAGATCATAACACTAGGGCTGCGCAAAACGAATAACTCCACCTTAGTACAAACTATGAATGGGCACTCGAGGTAGAACCAGAAGGATGTGCTGCAAATCGCTGTATGTGTCACGTACTCTGGCGCTGTGTTCCAATACCTCTACTGTCAGAGTAATTTCTACTTACATTTCGAATGGTGTTCCCCTGGATAGACGTAAGGGCGTTACGTCCTATAGCTGCAAACATTTTACTTTAACGTCATTGTGAATTCTATGAATATCAACTGAAAATACAAATTACGAAAACAATGTACAGTTTTTATTTTTCACACTATGCGCTTCGGAGAATTTTACCTCCCATCATCAGTTAGATTTATTTCAGCTAATATGGCACACATGACATTTGTGTATGATATTTTGTGGACAGCTTGTGGTTCTATCTGGCTACCTAAGACAAAAAAATCTTTTAGCAAAAGGCTGAAAGTAATGCGGAATTTTGGTTGCATAAGGAACAGAAATTTAATTGTATATTTTTTTCAGTGGTCACAACGTACTTTTACAAACAAGTAATCATTGCATACACATTCTACAAACGAATGTAGGTAGGGTAGACGGCCCATTAGCAGTTAACAATTAAGGCTATATAAAATATAGTTGATTTCTCCTTGACAAATTTCTTACAATATATTTAATTGTTATAATCATTCAGGGTCAGACGGAAAAATAAACTTTTTATTTATTGTCTAAGCATGACACTGCAGAAAAAATGCTAGTTAGGGTGATGAAAACAAGGAGAGCAATTCAGATCAATTCATATCTTCCAATTGCAGAAGCACATTTTCTGAAAATTTGCAAAAATCTCATTTATATGGTAATTTTAATACTTTTTCCTTGCTAGTCTCCAGACCCCTACCTCAAACTCTTATGCTTGGAACAACATAAAATACTGCTGAAATAGTATTTGAATATGTCAACAATTTTAGGTCGGGCGTTGCCTTCAAAGTTGATGGGAAAAATGAAAAAATTGACTTAAAAAGATAGCTCACAGCTAAAGGATAAAACTATTAACAGCTTAGAGCTTTTTCTCTTTTATTTAGCTCAGACAAGGTGTTACTCGAATAAGTACAACTACTGTGATCGTCGATACCTTGTTATGTGCCCACTTCAATGTATTAGTTATTATTTCTCTGCGTCTAATTGTCTTCCCGGAAACACATCATGTAATTTCGCGTCTGATGTTCTCTGCACAGTCTAACAGCACCACTAAGTGGACTATGCCTGTCAATAGCGACTAGCCATTATGCAACCATACGTCCACAGTTCAGCATTTGACCTGCTAGCGAGGGAAAATAAACAATAATGGCTTGCTCTGGTAACATGTACTTGGAGGTAGTAGCCAACCTAAAAGCAAACTACTCCTAACAGCTATGATTATTAGTCTGCAAATGAAGTAGATACTGAAGTAATGTTGTTCAACACACTCTCCTCTGTCACCAATAAAAATATCTGCTCTTCACTCCTAACGCCCAGTGTAAGGTAAAACATTTACTCAGTAGCATTTTAAATTAAAAATCATGTTAATTTCATATAATGAAAGATACTGAAATATTTTAAATACTAACCAGTTCCAAGAAAATAATGTAGAGTCTCTTAGTTGTATTACTTGTTCACAGCTGAATATACTTGGAAAAATGATTTCTTGCTGAAGTTAGCCATGGCCGATCTTGACAGGTGGGTCTTTCTAATTAAGCCGTCTCCACAGTCAGCTCCGAAAATTGTTCACGATGCTTCCGTCTCGAGTTTCACGCATCAGTCAACCTCCTGTGCGTGAAATGGGATTTCCTGTTTATTATACTCCATTTAGGGACTGAACCACAATGAACATGTGATATAATCTCATCGTCACTTCTTCCCTGAGCCGTGAAAGAGAAGATAACTCACAGTCCATTCAGTTAATCATCTTTGAGTAGTTACGACCATCGAAATTGAGCGTTACAGAATGAGTGTTCTGATAGTTTCCCTCTCTTGATCTATGATGCTCTGGGTGGTCCAAAGAACTACTGCATTCAACAAGGAGATCAATAACACAAATTAAGTCTTGTATGATTGACACACAAGTTCTGAGCCGTCTGTAAAGTATTTACTAGTTTTAATATTAATAAACACTAGAATGTATGACCTCAAATAAATACAACCATTTCTTCAAGTTGGGATGTGACACTTTCTTCAGTCAAGTACAATCAGAGAGTTCTATTTGTTATGCAGAACCTCCTGGAGTATGAAAAGGGACCGGAATCACCTACATCCAACGTAACTTTAAGAAAATACCAAGCACATATTGTTAATACTTACTTAGTATATTTCTGCCTTTTTTGTGGATCTGACAATCAACGTTTTCTTACAGTCACATAGCTTTGCATCGACTGGCCCTTTCAGATTTTTCGGACCTGCTGAGGTTGGTCCACCCTTCACGAAATGAAACAGATGCTGAAATGGGACATCATTGAACTGGAGAAGGCAAACCGCCCGTTTTAATGCTTTCCTCAAACATAATTTGATTACGTAAATCAGACCATTTTCCCAACTTACATTAACTACCATGCCACCATATCCTAAAAAACCAAATTTTCAAGAGAACTATCATAACCATTTATATAAGAAATAACAGAAGTTACAATATTTTCGGAACTTGCATATGTGGGAGTAACATAGAGATTGAGCACTGAACCAGGCTCCACAATTACAGTGTACCACTTTTCTTTTATAGATCTACGAAATCTTTACCAATGAGCTAAATCCATCACCAACGTATTACCTCTCCTCTCATCCAACTAAATACATACTAAACATAGCCAAAGCCTTGCAGACAAACAAAAATTACGCGAAGCGAAATTTAGTGTGAAGAGAGCTAAGCGAGAGGCGTTCAATGAATTCGAAAGTAAAATTCTATGTACTGACTTGGCAGAAAATCCTAAGAAATTTTGGGTCTTACGTCAAAGCGTTAGGTGGATCAAAACAAAATGTCCAGACACTCTGTGACCAAAATGGTACTGAAACAGAGGATGACAGACTAAAGGCCGAGATACTAAATGTCTTTTTCCAAAGTTGTTTCACAGAGGAAGATTGCACTGTAATTCCTTCTCTAGATTGTCGCACAGATGACAAAATGGTAGATATCGAAATAGACGACAGAGGGATAGAGAAACAATTAAAATCGCTCAAAAGAGGAAAGGCTTCTGGACCTGATGGGATACCAGTTCAATTTTACACAGAGTACGCGAAGGAACTTGCCCCCCTTCTTGCAGCGGTGTACCGTAGGTCTCTAGAAGAGCGTAGCGTTCCAAAGGATGGGAAAAGGGCACAGGTCATCCCCGTTTTCAAGAAGGAACGTCGAACAGATGTGCAGAACTATAGACCTATATCTCTAACGTCGATCAGTTGTAGAATTTTGGAACACGTATTGTGTTCGAGTATAATGACTTTTCTGGAGACTAGAAATCTACTCTGTAGGAATCAGCATGGGTTTCGAAAAAGACGGTCATGTGAAAGCCAGCTCGCGCTATTCGTCCACGAGACTCAGAGGGCCATAGACACGGGTTCACAGGTAGATGCCGTGTTTCTTGACTTCCGCAAGGCGTTCGATACAGTTCCCCACAGTCGTTTATTGAACAAAGTAAGAGCATATGGACTATCAGACCAATTGTGTGATTGGATTGAGGAGTTCCTAGATAACAGGACGCAGCATGTTATTCTCAATGGAGAGAAGTCTTCCGAGGTAAGAGTAATTTCAGGTGTGCCGCAGGGGAGTGTCATAGGACCGTTGCTATTCACAATATACATAAATGACCTGGTGGATGACATCGGAAGTTCACTGCGGCTTTTTGCAGATGATGCTGTGGTATATCGAGAGGTTGTAACAATGGAAAATTGTACTGAAATGCAGGAGGATCTGCAGCGAATTGACGCATGGTGCAGGGAATGGGAACTGAATCTCAATGTAGACAAATGTAATGTGCTGCGAATACACAGAAAGATAGATCCTTTATCATTTAGCTACAAAATAGCAGGTCAGCAACTGGAAGCAGTTAATACCATAAATTATCTGGGAGTACGCATTAGGAGTGATTTAAAATGGAATGATCATATAATGTTGATTGTCGGTAAAGCAGATGCCAGACTGAGATTCATTGGAAGAATCCTAAGGAAATGCAATCCGAAAACAAAGGAAGTAGGTTACAGTACGCTTGTTCGCCCACTGCTTGAATACTGCTCAGCAGTGTGGGATCCGTACCAGATAGGGTTGATACAAGACATAGAGATGATCCAACGGAGAGCAGCGCGCTTCGTTACAGGATCATTTAGTAATCGCGAAAGCGTTACGGAGATGATAGATAAACTCCAGTGGAAGACTCTGCAGGAGAGACGCTCAGTAGCTCGGTACGGGCTTTTGTCAAAGTTTCGAGAACATACCTTCACCTAAGAGTCAAGCAGTATATTGCTCCCTCCTACGTATATCTCGCGAAGAGACCATGAGGATAAAATCAGAGAGATTAGAGCCCACACAGAGGCATACCGACAGTCCTTCCTTCCACGAACAATACGAGACTGGAATAGAAGGGAGAACCGATAGAGGTACTGAAGGTACCCTCCGCCACACACCGTCAGGTGGCTTGCGGAGTATGGATGTAGATGTAGATGTAGATACCTTGTAGCGGCACTTCGTCAGGTTTACTGCGCAGTTCAGTCCTATAATATTGTTTTCCCCTTCTTATCTCGTTTTTGACAAGCTTGGGGGATGAACCAGAATGGCCAATTACTACAAAGTCGTGCAAAACAACTGATGTCGCTACAGCGGTTGGGTCATATGAAACGCCATGACAATCGCATAATAACGTAGTAGACTTTAACTGCACTCTCTTCCGTCAATTGCAGGAAACTATTTGCCCACTTCATATTCACTAGACATATATGTCAAAAACATAAAAAAACGTCACAGCACAAAGGAATTATCCGAACAGTAACGGAAATGGGTAGATGGAAAGTAGATGTTCAGACAAACGAAAGATTACAGTCTCAGAAACATTGCATCATTTATTCTACAGGAAGTGCTTCGCACGTTGAGAAAGTCAAAAATGCATTGGTCCATCTGTGGCCCTTATTCAGGCAGTTACTCGGCTTGGCACTGATCGACAGAGTTGTTGAATGTCCTCCTGTGGGATATCGCGCCAAATTCTGACCAACTGGTGCGTTAAATCGCCAAAGTCCTGAGATGGTTAGAGGGCCCTGCCGATAATGCTGCTAACATTTTCAATTGGAAATAGATCTGGCTGCCTTAATGGCCAAGGTATGGTTTTGCAAACATGAGGGCAAGCAGTAATACCTCTCGCCGTGTGTGTGTCTGTGGGGGGGGGGGGGGGGGAGGCTTGGAGGGGGGGAATTATCGTCGACGTAACGCTGTGATATAAGGGTGCCGCCTATGACAGCCAAAGGGGTCTTGCTATGAAAATAAGTGGAACCGTATAACATCACTCCTGGCTATCGGGCCACACGGTGGGTGAGTTTAGGTTGGTATCACACCGCTGTCTGGCAGGCGACTCCGTACACGTCCTCGCCAGTAATGGGGGCTTATTTGGAAGCGAGACATGTCACTCCTTCAGCCAATGAGATTCCAGAGCGAAGACGCGTCTGGAGACGCCCGGACTGCGGCGGAATTCCAACGGGACTATAGCCCACTGAACAGCTCGACAATCGAAGTAATGATCTCGGATGTCATTCCTTCTCATAGCAAGACTGTTTCGGCTATCATCCACGGCATTGCGTTCTGTCAACGATATTATACTCCTCGTTATGTTGCTCTTTACTGCCAGCCTTTCTGGATTTGCATTTCAGCAAGATAACGGTCGCCCTCACACGGCGAGAGTTTCTCTTGCTTGTCTTCGTCCCGGCCACACCCGACCAAGACCAGACAGGTCACCGAATCCCTCCCCAATAGCGTACGTTAGGAGCATTATGAGCAGGGCCCTCAAATCATATCGGGATTTTGACGACCTAACCAGCCACTTGTACAGAATTTGGCACTAAATCCCTCACATCAGCATACAAGATTTTTTTTTGTCTTAGGGTGTATCATTAAAAATCGAATGACTGTCGCGTGCTCTCCTTTATAATGTTTGTTTTTGTCAAGTTTACTTCAATTCTCCCTATTCCGTGCTCTTTTAGTGAGTAAGTAATCCTTATCTCAGCAACAGGTACTTTCCTTGTTATTTAACCGTTACAGTTGACAGTAATAATACGTTTATATAAATCTGAGTTTCCGTTACAAATGAAGATTACAGCAGTGGATCAGTTGCAAGCTGTTACATCAAAATACAGCGTAAATGTTTGCTTGAACTCGTCGGTTTGTCGCACAAGAGAATCTTTATTTTTATCTCGTTGGTATGATTTCCATAGGCTTTAATGTTTACCACGGAATTCATGTATAAGCTGTACGATTTTGTTTTTTGTAACGACTGTAGTGAATAGTTTCTGAACCAAACCTTTCGTTTTGTCAGCTATTTCACGGGCAGCTTTTGAAAATTGATGCTGTTATGAACTAAAAAGTTACACCTTTCTTGGGGAGAATACCGGATCACAGCAGAAAGCTTGTCACTTGAAAAATTACTAGGTGTATCAAACATGTGGCAGTTAAATACGTGCCTTGCGGGGATTTTCGTAGATAAAGATATACACTGACCAGCCAGATCATTATGAATACGTAACTAATAGCCGGGATGTCCACTTTTGGCACTGATAACAGCGGTGTCCCGTCGATGCATGGAAGCAGTGAGGACTTGGTAGGTCGCTGCGGGAGCTGGCGCCACATCTGAACACACAAGTTACAAAATTCCCGTAAATTCCGTGGAGGGGCGATGAGCCAAGTTCAGTCACATCGCAGATGTGGTTCAGGTACGGCGAGTTGGGGGGCCAGCAGTCAATGGAGACTCGACACCGTGTTCCTCACTCGAACCACTCCATCACATTTTCGGCCTTGTGACAGGGAGCATTATCTCGTTGAAATATGCCACTGCTGTCGGGATACACGACCGTCATGAGGGGTTTACGTGGTCTGCCACCAGTCATGGTGCCTCGCACGAGCTCCACTGGACCCATGGATGCCCACGTGAATGTTTCCCAGAGCATAATGGAGCCTCCACCATCTCGTCTCCTTCCCACAGTACAGATATCAAGGAACGGTTCCTTCGGAACACGACGGATTCGCGCTTTCCCATCGGCGTGATGAAGAAGGTATCGGATTTCATCAGACCACGCTCAACCACTGCGCCAACGTCCAGTGCCGATGCTCTCGTGCCCATCATAGTTGCCGATGTCGTGGTGTCAACATTGGCACATGCAAGTGTCGTCGGCTATGGAGGGCCATCGTTGGGAGTTTTCGGTGCTCTGTGTGTTCAGTCAGACACACTTGTACTCTGCCCAGCATTAACGTCTGATCTTAGTTCCGCCACAGTTCGCCTCCTGCCCCATTTTACCAATCTGTCCAGCCTGGGGCGCCCGACATCTGTAATGAGGGGTGGCCGCCCAACCCCGCGAGTGTAGACGTCGTCTCACGTCGGTTTCGCCACGTGTTGAAAACTCTCATCAAACCATTCCTCGAACACATGACAAATCGTGCAGTTTCCGAAATACTCGTGCCGAGCCTCTGGGACATCACAATGTGCCTTCGGGCAAACTCAGATAAGTCACGCGCCTTCCGCATTCTGCACACGGACAGCGTGCTCATTGATACTACACTCCTGGAAATTGAAATAAGAACACCGTGAATTCATTGTCCCAGGAAGGGGAAACTTTATTGACACATTCCTGGGGTCAGATACATCACATGATCACACTGACAGAACCACAGGCACATAGACACAGGCAACAGAGCATGCACAATGTCGGCACTAGTACAGTGTATATCCACCTTTCGCAGCAATGCAGGCTGCTATTCTCCCATGGAGACGATCGTACAGATCCTGGATGTAGTGCTGTGGAACGGCTTGCCATGCCATTTCCGCCTGGCGCCTCAGTTGGGCCAGCGTTCGTGCTGGACGTGCAGACCGCGTGAGACGACGCTTCATCCAGTCCCAAACATGCTCAATGGGGGACAGATCCGGAGATCTTGCTGGCCAGGGTAGTTGACTTACACCTTCTAGAGCACGTTGGGTGGCACGGGATACATGCGGACGTGCATTGTCCTGTTGGAACAGCAAGTTCCCTTGCCGGTCTAGGAATGGTAGAACGATGGGTTCGATAACGGTTAGGATGTACCGTGCACTATTCAGTGTCCCCTCGACGATCGCCAGTGGTGTACGGCCAGTGTAGGAGATCGCTCCCCACACCATGATGCCGGGTGGTGGCCCTGTGTGCCTCGGTCGTATGCAGTCCTGATTGTGGCGCTCACCTGCACGGCGCCAAACACGCATACGACCATCATTGGCACCAAGGCAGAAGCGACTCTCATCGCTGAAGACGACACGTCTCCATTCGTCCCTCCATTCACGCCTGTCGCGACACCACTGGAGGCGGGCTGCACGATGTTGGGGCGTGAGCGGAAGACGGCCTAACGGTGTGCGGGACCGTAGCCCAGCTTCATGGAGACGGTTGCGAGTGGTCCTCGCCGATACCCCAGGAGCAACAGTGTCCCTAATTTGCTGGGAAGTGGCGGTGCGGTCCCCTACGGCACTGCGTAGGATCCTACGGTCTTGGCGTGCATCCGTGCGTTGCTGCGGTCCGGTCCCAGGTCGACGGGCACGTGCACCTTCCGCCGACCACTGGCGACAACATCGATGTACTGTGGAGACCTCACGCCCCACGTGTTGAGCAATTCGGCGGTACGTCCACCCGGCCTCCCGCATGCCCACTATACGCCCTCGCTCAAAGTCCGTCAACTGCACATACGGTTCACGTCCACGCTGTCGCGGCATGCTACCAGTGTTAAAGACTGCGATGGAGCTCCGTATGCCACGGCAAACTGGCTGACACTGACGGCGGCGGTGCACAAATGCTGCGCAGCTAGCGCCATTCGACGGCCAACACCGCGGTCCCTGGTGTGTCCGCTGTGCCGTGCGTGTGATCATTGCTTGTACAGCCCTCTCGCAGTGTCCCGAGCAAGTATGGTGGGTCTGACACACCGGTGTCAATGTGTTCTTTTTTCCATTTCCAGGAGTGTACATGCACCGTGCGAGTGTCTGACTAGCAGTCATCCCTCGCCAGGTGACGCTGCTATCGCCTGGATGGAGCTATATCAGCAGTAGGTCGTTGGTCATAATGTTCTGGCTACCGCAACGTCACAAAACAACATAAAATTATAACATATTGTTTGTAAGTGATGATTTCAGTGATAACAAAAAGATTGATACACGCACCAAACACTAGGAACAATTGACGATTGACAGGGCAGAGGCACAGAGCAATAGGGAGAGAGGACAGGTGGGGACTACCGCTTCCTTGACCTCTAATAATGCAGTGACCATATCTGTCAAGATTGGATTAGGATTTCCCAGGTATTTTGTTAAACTCGACGGCACGATGAAAAGGCTTTGCCTGACTTATCATTGTCATCATGTACTTTTAAAGTTGATCGCTCTGTCATCTTCGTTGTCCTCATACTCTTCTTCTGCTGTAGAGTCTATAGTCGTAGGATTTCCTTGGTATCCTGCTTTGATCAGTATGTAGTAGACGGTCATGTAGTTCCTCTCTGTACTGTTTGACCTTTTCTACTATGACTAGAACATGAAGCTCCTCTCTTACTTCATGGTTCCTCTTTTGACCTTCATTTACATCCTGCCAACGGTCTTAGAAGTTTCATTCATCACGCTTCAGTTCTGCGTAACTGTTTGGTGATCAAAATACATGCTTCAGGTCCAGGGATCAGTAAAGGCACAGTTATAGTATTACAGAATTAAAATAATGTCTCATTCGTAGTTTTGATCGGTAGCGCTGTCATAATTGTACCTAACAGGTGCAAGTACCTCTCTAATTTCTTTTCAAGATCATTAACATGAGAAAGAGAGATATGACAGCACAAGTAGTTGAATGCATTGAATTGTTCCAATAGGATTTTAGCTTAAAGATTGTCTTTTTTACATGATGGCACAGCGTTACTTTTGTTTCTGGATGTTTTCAAGATGTATTGTTTCGCAGTTGTATGTAAGCATCACACAGCTTCTTCTAGACTGTCTCCTGTATCCTCGAGTACAACATTTTTATCTGCAAAAAGCATTGAGGTAAACACTATACGTCTCTGTTGGTAGGAATCTACCATTTCCTTTTGCCGCCAAGGTGCCAATGTCAGTTGTATCCCCCTTGGACTAGTAGCTTATCAATTTTGGCAAACATTTTTGGATACAGTGATCAATACAATATTATATTTTAACTTAAGTTCAGTCTTGATCACAACACGTATGTCTCAATAACATAGGTGACCGGTTTCGATTATCTTTATATAACCATCTTCAGACCCATGGCTTCCTTGGAGGATGGTAGGTGGAGCTCTCCTCAACTGCTACGAAGTCATCTGATCAGATAAGCGAAACCGGCCACTTATGTTATTGAGACGTAAGTGTTGTGATCAAGACTGAACTTTAGTGAAAATATACTAGCTTACCTTTGGTGGGAACAACTGTGTGTGTGTGTGTGTATGTGTGTGTGTGTGTATGTGTGTGTGTGTGTGTGTGTGTGTGTGTCAATGATCCACGGATGCTAGCGGGAACAACGCTCCTGGTAGGATCACCCGTGCCTTATTGGTCAGTTGGTGAGATTCCAGTCAAAGTGTAATATCTCCCTTATGGGGCTCCCTCCTTCAGAGTATGTGGGTAGCAACCACAAGGGCCCTTAGCGAAGTCTAACATTACTTCCACCTACTTATGTCAGTCATCTACTACACTCCTTCCCATCAGTTTCCCTTGTGTAAGTCACCGCATTTTTTAGCCAAATGGTATTAGGTTTCGAGACCCAAGGGTGTCTTTCAGTTCCATTTTCTACTTTTACTGTTATTAGCTTTGCGAGGATGCCTAAAGGCGGCACCTTCACCACCTAGCTGCCCTGGCTACAGTTCGTTAAAATTATTGGAGATAGTCGCATGGAATACAAGGGACCGATGTAGCAAAGAACAAGAACTTAGACATAAAATACTAACAACTGGAAGACGCAGTAGGGGTCCATGAAAAACTGAAAAAGTCTTGGGGAAAACAAAATATTCAGAACTTATTAAATATGTCCATGAAAATCTGAAAATGAGAGCCCTAAAACTTATAAATCTTTGTTGGAAGAATAGACATGTTCAGGAAGGCTGGCAGAGGCATGTATTGTCATCTATATTTCAAAAAGAAGATCGGAATGACTGCAATGGTAATAGAGCTATAACTCTGCTAACCTGTGGATATAAGTTATGTGCCTAGGTACTTTCGAAAAGATTAACTTATTTAACAGAGACTTTTCTGGTGGAAAAACAAAATGATTTTAGACGATCACTTATAGAACGTATCTTCTCTTCAATCCACATTGTAGAAACGCGTAAAGAGTTTAATCTACCAACTTATGTTTATTTTATTTGTTTATTTATTTATTCAGCCTAATCTGATCAAGTCCATTAGGCCGTCTCTTCCATTGGACCAGAGTTTCACACATACGATACCTTATCTCCTTCATAGTTAACTGTGTTAATGTGACCAATATGATGACAAATAATATTAAAATGATTTGTGTGCCTGAAGTGGCAGTGTGACTGACTGAATGTACTGTAGCACTACTGCAGGTACCAGCATTACAGCAACTTCCGTCCCTAATAGTAATAATAATAATAATGATGGCAGTTATATCAATAATGGTAGTAGCAGATACTATAAGAATTTATAGGTGTATAAAATACATGTTTTCTGATACAGCGAATTCTCAGAAAAGGAAGTTTAAGGCTACTGCATCGACTAAAAATACCGGGTAATGAGAAAGACAAGGATGGAAACAGGAATGAACAGGGTAACGGGTGCGTACAAGAACGATGAAAGTAATTACTATTACTTCAGTACAAACATAATTAACTGTATTCTGAAGCTGGAGATGTTGTTCGAATCTCTAATATAACGCGATAATTTACTCCGGAGTCGGGTGCCTGCTACTGAGAAAGACTTCGAGAAATTGGCTGAACGACGGAATGGAACTGAAAGAATTTGCTGTGATCTGAGCGGGTTTTTCTGCCACGTTGTTCAGACAAGAGCGTTAAGGACGAGGACAGGTATGAGGAATGGTGTTCACTGATAAGACATTAGAGTTATTGTCTGCTCGCTGCCAGGATAGCTGTGCATATGACGGTGAAATATGATCAAAGAACGTTTCAACAAGTGAGATCAACAACTGTGTTTTGTGGAAAAATAATGGATCGAGTAAAAGCTTTTAACTCTCTTGACAATAAAAAATATTAATTTAACGGTCGGTATGTAATTAAAGAAAACTTGTAAAATTATAGTATGATTGTACAAACGGGACTTAAAAGAATGAGGAAAGTAAGGAAAATTTAGTTTTATATAACTACTACTGTTCATGTACGTCTCTGTAGCATTCAGACTGGGACCCCTACCAAAAGACACAGAAATAAGAGCCAGTCGTTTGAAATAAGATTCCTTTGAGCTGCGAAAGCACGTATAAAATTTCGATAAATTAAGAATGAAGACATTAGAAAAGATTTAAAAGTTGTATCAATAAACGGTGTAATAGATTAATACAGAAAAAGTTGGGAAATTAGGAAAACTGTGCATATCAAACAAAATAAAATTTAAAATTATAGTACAGTGTAAAAATACTCATTTCCACAGGAAAATAAAAAAAAAAAACAGATATGTAGTATTATGAACTCCAAGAGTTCACTGATTTAAACAAACCACTTTCTTACCAGGTCAGTGGATAAATTTGAGAAGACAGGTTTAAGAGTTTGCTGGTGCTGTGGAACTGTAGTTATAATAACGGAAATTTGTATATTTCACTCTTCAGATACCAGTGAGTGGATATTTATTTGTTACATGCAATCTATCGTATCATTTATGTCTGTATAAATGAGTTAAATTAGCATAAAATAGTATAGCAAATTAAGCATAAAACCTTTCTCGTACAACTGCGGAACAGCTGAACGCAATACTGTTGCTATCTGATTTTACCAACAGAATCATTTAAGCTCATTATCTACATTCATACTATCTCCATACACATTTTCGGTGCATGGTGCAGTGGTTTTCCTGTTTTCGGACACGATAATTTAATACTTCAACGTTTACCTGGCTATTCACATACAAAAACTACCGTTTAAAATATTTTAAGTCTTTGCGTGTCAACTCACGTCAGATATTGCTAGTCTTTCTGTCGTTTTGTCTTTCGTGGAGTGGATTCGTGGCCTGTACGAGTAATATTTAGTTAATTCGCGCATTTTTCATCGAAATTTTACATATTTTATGTCATTTATAACGTCTACACATGAATTTCACAACCTACCGACATATATTTTAACAAAAGAAGTGTTAACAGATTGGATACTATTGTTTACATACTGAAACTCACTTACTTGGATGAATTTTCAGAAAAGTTTTACAGTACATGAAATTCGTAATGTAGTGCGCAGAACATAAGTAAAAGTAGGGAGGAAATATAAAAGTCGAAGTTTTTAAAAAGCTCTTTTATCTGCGTATGAATATGCCGTGCAGTTTATGCTGTAACGTCTATCTGTTACGACCATATGGCGAATATTTCGAAAAGAGAAAGAAACTGTTGGCGAACACTTTAGAAGTGTTCAAAACACAGGCCACGGCTGAACGGTCTGTCGACAATCAGATAAAAAATATGACTAATATCCTTGTTTCCTTCTGAAACCAGTGGAAACAGCTGGTGTGGCCGCGCGAGGTATCTAAAACTCGCATCTCTTTCTGACGCTTTGAAGCGCAGCCGACTGACATTTATAAATGGATTCTGATCGCAGAACGATAAAGCGTTACAGAATGCGAGTCCTGCTTTCCGCGACTGACGCTCTAAACACCGACTCAAAGCACTGAGAGTCGGTCTTGCACAGCCGTCATTTCTAAAAGGCCCCTCTTTTATGTTTCGTCAGCTCTGCTGAACGAAAGCTATCGCTGTCCTTTACCAGCCGCACATTCGTCCTTTTGTCTGTTGTTCTCGTTCTCGTTAAATGCTGGCATGAATGTACTTTATTTATCTCTGTTATTATTCAGGTTACTGGAAGTGGAAGAATAGTAGCATACAACAGCTACACAGCAACAGTTCCCTACACTTCTTCCTAGTAGTAGAAAGAAAGCAAACGAATACACACATTCAAAACTGGTATGCTGATTATGTTGCTACATAAGCAGAATGGTTTTTCAGTCAATACTCAATTTTTCGAACGCCGTTACTGCTATAAATGCACCGTGTAGACCTGTTAACACTCCCATAACGAGCCGACCGTTGTGGCCAAGCGGTTCTAGGCGCTTCAGTCTAGAACCGCGCGACCGCTACGGTCGCAGGTTCGAATCCTGCCTCAGGCATGGATGTGTGTGCTGTCCCTAGGTTAGGTAGTTTTAGGTAGTTCTAAGTTCTAGGGGAGTGATGACCTCAGATGCTAAGTCCCATAGTGCTCAGAGCCATTTGAACCATTTTTGAACTCCCATAACGATTTTCTGCTATCGACAGGTGTTCTTATTGCCCAACGTGTAGAGTTCCAAAACAAGTTTGTATTTTGACCTTTCAGGAGTGACCAACAAAGCCCGCGACGTCACTGCGCACAGCCACAGCTTGGGGGATGTTTCCAGAATGAGATTTTCACTCTGCAGCAGAGTGTTCGAAGATATGAAACTTCCTGGCAGATTACAACTGTGTGCCGGACCAAGACTCGAATTCTGGACCTTTACCTTTCGCTAGAATGTGCTCTACCAAATGAGCTTACCCTGGTAAGCACTTACAGAGCTGGTTTCACTCAACCGACAGGCAAAGGCTCTTCACCTCCCCGCCATGTCTCAAGGTAGTGGTAGAGGATCACAGACGGTATGGTAGTAGTATTGTCTTTCAACTGGTAACACACTTTTGCCGGTGCGCTTATTCGAAGACTAATTGGCAAAAATATGACTAGAATGTAACAGAAGAAGAATTCTGTTATAGACTCTACGTGGACAAGAACACACCCCGCACTCAACGAAATTAAATGGCGGACAACCTAGCAAAAGAGGCGTCTAGATGGCTAGAAGAAGCAAAGGCTCTTCACCTCCCCGCCATGTCTCAAGGTAGTGGTAGAGGATCACAGACGGTATGGTAGCAGTATTATCTTTCAACTGGTAACACACTTTTGCCGGTGCGCTTATTCGAAGACTAATTGGCAAAAATATGACTAGAATGTAACAGAATAAGAATTCTGTTATGGACTCTACGTGGACAAGAACACCCTCCCCCCTCACTCAACGAAATTAAATGGCAGACAACCTAGCAAAAGAGGCGTCTAGATGGCTAAAAGAAGTAAGTAACAATAAAGTTCCATATTTTTTACGAAACAAATGTCACGAGAAACAGTCCTGTAAGACCAGGAGATAGAGTAGCAAGTCCACAGAAGGAATGATTATAAAAGGGTACGACTACTTGCCGTGGTACACCAAAGACTGGAAATTTCGATTCTGATCTCTCCAAACATCACATCGATGCCAACAACATACAGATGCTGGGTAAAAGTATGGAAACACCGGGGCACACGCACACTTGAACATAAACGCTGATACCAACCAAGCCTGCAGACAAGGCTGTTGTATTTGGCCACGAACGGCTGCTGTGCAGTGTCCTCAGTACCTTGCAAACCTAAGTTTTGGTCAAAACAGTGTTCTTTGTAGATCTGAGTGCTTTATGTCGGACCTAAGTGAATTGGAAACCGGGTAAATTGTTGCCGGTCGTATGGTGGGTGCATCCGTAACCAAGATAGCCGAAGTGGGTGGTGTTTCAAGAGGCACCGTACTGAATATTTGTACCGCGCACTGGAAAAGCGGGAAAACAATGATCCAAAAAATGTTTCAAATGGCTCTAAGCACTATGGGATTTAACATCTGAGGTCATCAGTCCCCTAGACTTAGAACTAAAATGGTTCAAATGGCTCTGAGCACTATGGGACTCAACTGCTGTGGCCATCAGTCCCCTAGACTTAGAACTACTTAAACCTAACTAACCTAAGGACATCGCACACATCCATGCCCAAGGTAGGATTCGAGCCTGCAACCGTAGCAGCAGCGCGGTTACGGACTGAAGCACCTAGAACCGCTCGGCCACAGCGGCCGGCTCCGTGTTTGTATATTTTTGCCCAAGCCTGTACAGGAAATCTGACGGCTTACTATCCACATCTCAAGGCAATCAACGGCACCACATTTCTACACGGTGGTAACATATGTAGAGATTGACCAGCTACCAAAATAACGCGAGACCTTGGTGCCGAAACACACTCTTTTCCTGAGCACTGAGCACTTCCTCCACTCCATGGCGGAGGGGTGGCCGACTCGCTTTACTGTCGCCTGCCGACGTACACACTTTCAGCGTCCTCATTTCTATCTCTGTACCACATAGCATAGCGCAATATTCCTCGCACAGCGTAGGCGCGGAGAAGTTTTTCATATTAAGCCACGTGTGATTCTACGCAGTGCCATTAAATTTATGTTTGGAGAGACACGAGGAAGTAAAAATATCATTAAAGAGTGTGCTTCAGAGGATTGCACGAACCAGCAGCTATTTCAAGCCAGCTATTCCAGTTGCACAACAAATATACTGCGCAGCTGAAGTTAAGGATCACTTTTTAGAAACCTCTTAATCGTCTCCCACTGCGATGTTTAAGATGGCTCTGAGCACTATGGGACTAAACTGCTGTGGTCATCAGTCCCCTAGAACTTAGAACTACTTAAACCTAACTAACCTAAGGACATCACACACATTCATGCCCGAGGCAGGATTCGAACCTGCGACCGTAGCGGTCGCGCGGTTCCAGACTGTAGCGCCTATAACTGCTCGGCCACTCCGGCCGGCTGCGATATTTAAGTTTGAAATTTGGCTCAAAGATGCCTACAATGTTCCTTTGTAATGCTGTAAAACGATACCACTCTGTACGACGCAGCAAGGTGTCGGCACATGCCTAGAAAAGGCTAGAGATAAGGAGTTCAATGAGGTGTAAGGTGGGTTGATGATGTTGCCTTAGCAACAAACTTCTCCACCATTCTCCCAAACGCAACCGTGCACGTTTCACTCAATCGGAAGGTCGCCATATCTACTATCCCCCACATTTCACTCTTTTGACGCTTCTGCGATTAATGTCAGGACTGTGACACACGGCGTTGAAATCGCGCGGATTTCTTACGAATGGACGAGTAAGACATTTCAGACACACAGATGCTCTAAATGGGAACGAAAAGGCTGCGGGGGTTGGCATAAAGGACGTCAATATAATCACCCCCTTTCCATGGTGCGTAGAATCCCACACATTTCAATGTCGAATGCGGCAGTTCGCAGTGCGAAGAGCTACGCGAAGACATTCTTGCCAATCTTTGATACTGCTGACACCCTCGGAACGTTTCAGTCCTTCTCCAAAGACGTTGTGTGGCTGCATTAAACGTGGTCTGACCCCTTTGGAGCAGTGCGATTGCAATTTTTTCTATCAAGTACAAGTCTGAACGACTAGGCACCATTTACTACCATTGGACGAAATTTGAACGGGATCTGAAGCAGCTAAGGGTATTTATGCTTCTCCAGTACTGCTACTTCGTGTACTCTTGTGACTTGATGTCGGGGGCATGAGACATTGACAAACGCGTGAACGAAATGACAACATATCTCTCGAAGTTCGGGAAAAACATCGGTGGCACCGACCCACCTTTATAGACAATTTTAAAAAGATATGGAGACATGTCCGAAAGAACACGTACCATCTCCAAATAGTTAAGGCTAACCGGCCACTCACCTTCTTCTTCCTCTATGCGGATGCACACGCATTGCCCGAACTCCGACGGGAACCGGTAAGAATGTCTGCCGCGAGTAATGAGTGTAGTGGGCAGGGGCACTACGAATATACACTCCTGGAAATGGAAAAAAGAACACATTAACACCGGTGTGTCAGACCCACCATACTTGCTCCGGACACTGCGAGAGGGCTGTACAAGCAGTGATCACACGCACGGCACAGCGGACACACCAGGAACCGCGGTGTTGGCCGTCGAATGGCGCTAGCTGCGCAGCATTTGTGCACCGCCGCCGTCAGTGTCAGCCAGTTTGCCGTGGCATAAGGAGCTCCATCGCAGTCTTTAACACTGGTAGCATGCTGCGACAGCGTGGACGTGAACCGTATGTGCAGTTGACGGACTTTGAGCGAGGGCGTATAGTGGGCATGCTGGAGGCCGGGTGGACGTACCGCCGAATTGCTCAACACGTGGGGCGTGAGGTCTCCACAGTACATCGATGTTGTCGCCAGTGGTCGGCGGAAGGTGCACGTGCCCGTCGACCTGGGACCGGACCGCAGCGACGCACGGATGCACGCCAAGACCGTAGGATCCTACGCAGTGCCGTAGGGGACCGCACCGCCATTTCCCAGCAAATTAGGGACACTGTTGCTCCAGGGGTATCGGCGAGGACCATTCGCAACCGTCTCCATGAAGCTGGGCTACGGTCCCGCACACCGTTAGGCCGTCTTCCGCTCACGCCCCAACATCGTGCAGCCCGCCTCCAGTGGTGTCGCGACAGGCGTGAATGGAGGGACGAATGGAGACGTGTCGTCTTCAGCGATGAGAGTCGCTTCTGCCTTGGTGCCAATGATGGTTGTATGCGTGTTTGGCGCCGTGCAGGTGAGCGCCACAATCAGGACTGCATACGACCGAGGCACACAGGGCCAACACCCGGCATCATGGTGTGGGGAGCGATCTCCTACACTGGCCGTACACCACTGGTGATCGTCGAGGGGCACTGAATAGTGCACGGTACATCCAAACCGTCATCGAACCCATCGTTCTTCCATTCCTAGACCGCCAAGGGAACTTGCTGTTCCGACAGGACAATGCACGTCCGCATGTATCCCGTGCCACCCAACGTGCTCTAGAAGGTGTAAGTCAACTACCCTGGCCAGCAAGATCTCCGGATCTGTCCCCCATTGAGCATGTTTGGGACTGGATGAAGCGTCGTCTCACGCGGTCTGCACGTCCAGCACGAACGCTGGTCCAACTGAGGCGCCAGGTGGAAATGGCATGGCAAGCCGTTCCACAGGACTACATCCAGCATCTGTACGATCGTCTCCATGGGAGAATAGCAGCCTGCATTGCTGTGAAAGGTGGATATACACTGTACTAGTGCCGACATTGTGCATGCTCTGTTGCCTGTGTCTATGTGCCTGTGGTTCTGTCAGTGTGATCATGTGATGTATCTGACCCCAGGAATGTGTCAATAAAGTTTCCCCTTCCTGGGACAATGAATTCACGGTGTTCTTATTTCAGTTTCCAGGAGTGTAGTTTGTGGACATTATGCTGGAAATGTGGGTCTCACGGGGAGCGTGCAAGGGATAAGTCCCTGCAGTCGCACTATCGTCTGTGCACTCGGTGACTCAAATGGATAGAGCGTCTGCCATGTAAGCAGGAGATCCCGGATTCGAATCACTGTCGGGGCACACATTTTCAACTGTCCCCGTTGATGTATATCAACGTCTGTCAGGCAGCTTAGGCTATTGATTTAATTAACATTTTAAAAAGAATCTGTACAGACAGAGCCCGTATGGAAGTCCCAGGCGCTTGCAGACCGACGACCACATTGAGACCCTCCGATTCCGGATGGACTAATATGAGGCGAAAGGGCAGTATTGTAGCAGCGAAAGAGTGCCAGCGTAGCCTGCCTGCAGGCGCGGTGGTGCTTTCGTCACAGGTTCCGCCTCCACCGGTGCGTTTATAAGGTGCTCAGAAATGGCGGGTGGGGAGCACCAATGGTTCTACCGAACTGTCGGGTCTCAGAAGGATCTTTTCGGTTTATTCACCCATGTGTCAATGTCGCCACCCCCGCCCCCGTCCCCACGTGCCACAGGAGGATGCCGTTCAAATTTCGTCGTATGATGTTGAACGGTTCATAGTAGTAGTTCCACCCTGTACACTAGAGCAAAAAAATATGGTCGCACTGTGCCTCGCCCTGCCCCCCCCCCCCCCCCCTCTGCAGTCATGCAATCTAGAGTCTTGTAGTGCTGATTCTGAGAGCGGCAGTATGTCTGCTGTAATGTTTTTCACCGCCATTAATAAGAAAATCGCATGATGTCAGCGCTTTGTGTCGCGGTTCTGACCTCCATTGCATACGTGTCAAAAGCAGGGGTGAAATGCGGGTAAGAGATGCGATGACCTTACCGTTAAGGGACGTGTTAACTGTGGCGATGGGCACAATTATGGTGAGTTTTGGTGCTACTGTACCATCATTAACCTACCTTACACGTCGTATGAAGCAATATGCTGTGTCCTTTTCTTTTGACATGTGTCGACGTCTTGGTGTTTGACGTGCCGCTGAGACCGGGACTGCCGTCGCAGGGCAGCACGCATTTCTACCATTACAGAGAAAGGGATTTACGCACGTTTGAGCCAAATTTCAAACTTACCTGTGGCAACGGCTGGCAATTACGGGGTTTCAAAGAGTGGTCCGTTCATTCTTTTGCGCAGTGTAGAATAAAAAAGGAGGAATACAGCTACAAGTACCTCCCAAGGCTCTTTCCACTTCGTAAAATACGCGAAATTAGGAGAAGAAAATTTCGTGTTCAGATAATACTCAACAACAGTTTGTCTGGACACATAACGTAATTTCCACGTGACACACATTCTGTATTTTCCATAGTCATTACCACAATACCAGTACGTGGTATTGTGTAGTACGCTTCATTTTTTGTGTATTGCTTGTTATACGTGGTTGCTTGCGGCAGCACGTGGTCGGACTCGTTTTTCTTTGGGTGATCCTTTGTTTACACAGCCACACTGATGAGTCAAAATAATTATGACCACCTGCTTAAGGGGCTCCGGAACGCCCTATACTTGCAATGTTAAAATAACGCTTATAAATTACATCTTTCCTCACAAAGTATTTGAGGTAGGAAGTTGAACTTTTTACAGATTATTTATTGGAATATGGGCTACAACTTAATACAGGGATTTTACAAAATTTTAGTTCAGTTATTAAAGATGATTTTTTTTCAGTTGTAATGAAAATTCACAACATTTTTTGCAATTTTTTATTTATATATTCAAAAATACACATTTTTTGGAAAAAGGCTGTGTTAAATTATGCAGAAGGTACTGTGTAACATTTACTGAAAGTTTGAAACAAATATGTTTGGAAGATCCTTAGAAAACATGTAATTAGTATGAGAAAATAAAAGTTTTGGGAATCGAGCGACAAAGATAGGATTAACTTTTTAGTGCATTCCAGGTCCATAGGATGGATTATCTTCATCCTCTGCAAACTACTCCTCCAGCTTCCTCTTGTTCCTCCTCCTGTTTACTCTTGCTTGTATTTCTAGACTCTTTACAGCCCTGTCTGCAGCCCGAAGGCGTTCCTTGTCTAAAGCAAGCATCGCTCGTACCATGTTAGAATGTTATTATTTACAGTAATACCACATACCTTTGGCTTTCCAACATTTCTCCTTTTCTTAAAAGCCTTCAGAGGATTTCTAATAACTTTACTTTTACTCATTATTATACTTCAACAAAACAGAGACTCAAGAAACAGAATTAATTACGAATATTTTCAAGATAACGACAGAGTAAATAAACATGAAACAATCGACAATCACACCAGCGATATATATTGAACCATCACAGGTTAGCCACAACACATACTTTATCTCACATCACTAAAATGTACCTGATGAACACGGACATTAATAATAACACCATTTGACAGCAGTTTAACAGCGCCACAGTGGGTCACGCCCATGTAGAACACATTTCAAAAAAAAATTAAAAATAGTTGTAGTCTTCGGAATTGAATAAATTATATATCTATTAAAAGGTAATAGTCTGCAGATTCAGAAAACGCAAAAAAGTACAAATCGAACGTTTCATGATTTTGAGCCTTTCCGGAGCCCCTTAATAGCTTATTTGTTGGTCTTCGTATCGAAATTCATAGCCGATTCTGCGTATCAGGGATCTGAAAATTTGTCGGTACTTTTGTGGAGCTATGTTGCATTACATAACTACTCACAGGTCATTCAATTCGCGTAAATAATGGGCCGCTGATATGCGTACTCCGTGATAGCGTCCGATAGTGAACCAGATGGGTTCCATAGAAATTACATTAGGCGAATTCGATCGTCGGGGCATCAGCGTTTTGAGTTCACTATAATGCTTCTCATACCACTGTAGCACGGTTCTGACTCCGATACACCGACAAATACACTGCTGAAAGACGGCATCGCCGTAGGGGAAGACACCAAACACAGGTGGGTCGCAGCTCTCAGCGTATCTTCGATTACTACCATAGGTCCCAGGCATTGGCAGGAGAATATCTCCCATAACACAGTACTGCTCCCACCAGCCTGCCTCCGTGGCGCGATGCACATTTTGAGCAGCCGTTCGCCTCAATGACGGCCTTTGTGGAAATGACTTAGTGTAGCAAAAATGTGATTCACCCGAATGGCCGACACGTTTCCATTGATCGACGGTCGAATACTGAGGGTCCCGTGCCCACTGCAGTCTTAATTGACGACGCCGTTGAGTCAACATGTGAACACGTAGGAGTGGTCTGCTGCGGAGCTTCATGTTCAGCAATTTACGATGACCGGTGTGCTCCAAAACACATGTGCGTGCACCAGCATTATACGCTTTCGCCAGAGATGCCACAGGTCACCATCTATCGTACTTCACACACAAGCCTCCGAATCTGATGCTCCTTGAAGAGTCGTGGACGTCCAACCATTTAACGCCTAGTGGTAGTTCCACTGTCCTTCTACCTCTTTCCGTATATGCTCACGACAGTAGCACGTGAACATTCGACCAGATTCATCGTTTCCGAGACACTCGTTCACAGACTCTGAGTAACAGTAATCTGACTTTGACAAATAACAATTTGTCATAGTCGTTTATTGGCTTTCCCCATTTGCAACCATATCTTCACTAGGGTGATCCGTCGTCGGTGTCTGCTCTGCTAATAAACTTCTGTTACCGCGTCACATGCCCGCAACGCTTCCAGCCGGCATCCAACGTCGCGGTTGGCGGTGGTCATAATATTTTGGCTTATCAATGTATCTATTTTTCGGCGCTGCAATGAGAAACTATTGATTCTGAACGTTTGTATTTGTAGGATAGTTGGCAGTACCGACATAACCTGGTAATATGAGTGTTTGCTAGCTCATTAGCTGAAGCTTACAACGTAAATAAATTTGTAAATAATCTTCAACTGCCAAACAGCATGGCTCCTACCACGCAGTGGCCGTTTAGAACGGAGTACCCATCACCATTACGTTGTCCCCTCCCATAACATCTCGTCTGTGCACGTATGGATCAATCTATTTTGTACGGACCTTAAACTGTTTTCAAAAGAGTTCAGTAAACTTTCAATTCAAACAAAATTTTCAAATGTGTGAATTTCACCCACCAGCTACACGCTATACGGTAAGAGAGACAACCGCACTCATGAGTAGACATCTTGAATAGTAACTGCTTGGATGCTCTTTTAAATATTTTATTTAGTGACAGGTTTCGTAGCTTAGTGGCTACATCATAAGGTTAGATCTGTTAAAACTGAAAAAAAAATCGATGCCTGAAATTGTGGTCCTTTACAGTTACAATCAACAGTGAGAGATTGTACAAATTACTTACGTGTTAAGTCGTGACACTGACCCTGCGACATGGTGGGAAACGAAAATTCCTTGTCTAGAAGTAAATGACGCAGTTAGCAATTCGTCAGGCAAGCAGAAGGCTTGGGGCCAACGATTCCTCGAATACGCCTGAAAAAAAAAATTGTTTATCACCAAGCGGGCTCTTGTCTTCTATTAATTTCTAGACATCTTAGATGGACTGTAGCCTACGATCTAATGGTTAACATGTTAGAATTACCATCGTCCTTTCTGCGTCCATGGTAATTGTTTTTAATTTTTAATTTTCGACTGGGCGTCTCTTTATGACACATTAGGTTGGGTGGATATTTATTTACGGCTCTTATAGTCCTTTTTTGATAAACTTATCTCAGGCGTGTTTTAGGAACCGTGGAACCCATGCCTTCTGCTTACCTAACGAATAGCTCACCGCTTCATTTATTTACAGGCAAGGAATGATCTGTCTCGTCCCTGTCGCAACTTCAGTATCATTACTTAATATGTATATAATTTGTTCTATTCATCACTTGTGATTGTAGGTATAATAGAGTGTAGCGAAAGCTTTTTCTACTTTAATACACATAACCTGATGATGTGTATTCTAAGCTATGAAACCGGTCGTTAAAATAAATATGTACAGAAGCTGCCAAGCGGTTATTATTCAAGATGCTATCAAAAAATTAAAGGCAGTATTCATTGTAACACAAACACCGTAATTTTCAAAATATGTGTTGTGTATCTAGCTCGTAATAAATAAACAATATGTGTGTCAATACTATATGTGTTATAAATCTCATGAACAACACAAACTGTTCACCTGGGATTTATTTATTATAATGGTTTATTGTTTATACAGGGTCGGGCAAATAAAAGTGGCCCGGAGAAGTGATTTCCGGGATACAAAGAAACTCGGCAGAGGAAAGAAAATATAGTATAACCTGATTATAGCAGATGTTGAAAGTGAGCAGCGTTCATCTTCTGGCACTTTTGGGCCGTGGTCAGCTAGTTCCTGCAGGTGGGTCGAAACTCGACTGCTGGAAATGCTGCAGTCTCATCCGGGATGTTGTGTTGCAATTCTTGAAGGCTATGAGGCTTGTCGCTGTACACCTTAAACTTGAAGGCTCCTCGCAGAATGTAACCGCTCATTGACGGATCCGGTGTCCTGGGTGGCCAGTTAGGGCTGCGACCGGACTGATCTGAAACAGTGTCAAGGCTGGCCGTTGTGGCCGAGCGGTTCTAGGCGATTCAGTCCGGAACCGCGCGACCGCTACGGTCGCAGGTTCGAATCCTTCCTCGGGCATGGACGTGTGTCATGTCCTTAGGCTGGTTACGTTTTTCTCAGTTTAGGAGACTTATGATCTCAGATGTTAAGTCCCATAGTGCTCAGCGCCATTTGAACCATTTTTTAACACTGTCAGGCGTGAAGAATGTGTACATGTGCTCCAGGTTTCAGTCACCGGTATGCAAGTGGTTTCAAAATGTTGGCAATGTAACGCGCCGAAGTTAGCGTCTGATGAAAGAAATGGGACCAATAACGCTGCGAGCAGACACTGAACACCATACTTCAAGTTCTGATCATGCAGTGGTGTTCCCTGTAAGTTATGCGGCTTTTCTGCTGCCCGAAACCTATGATTCTGTGAGCTGACGTAGTTGAAACCATGCTTCTTCAGATATAAAGAACAGTTCCATGTCGCAGCCATTCACTGTTATCTCAGCAAACAGCCTCTTACAAAACTGGAGGTGCTGAGAAGCTTCTGTTGGCTTTAATCCAAGAAAACAACAGACACTTGGATTAGATGTACCCGTACGTGCAGGTCCAAGTGGAGTATTTGTCCGCATGATCGACGTGATATTCCGGTCTCTTGCGACAGGAGTCGGGTTGATTTGGTAGGACTCTGAAGCACTTTCTGGTGAACGCAACCGCATTTTCTGGTGTGCAGGCACGTTTCCGAATGTTTTTCAACTTGTTCGAAATATATCCTGTCTGACGGCAGGTTTATTACGAAGCGTTGCATGTATTTTTGTACTAAGCGTTGCATGGCATTCTGTGCTGGCACATCGGCACCATTAACTTCCTATCAAACAAGTGATCACATCGTTTCCAGGTCTTTGTTGTCATATTACATTCCACAACCAACACTCGATTCTCCACTGTGGATACCATCGCCCCCTTTGCACTGCTCCACTCACACCGACACAGCCCGCACTACGCTCTGAACCGATGCGGATTACATGGCCGACGTACACGTGGTGTGCCCTTCATGGGGTGTGGTTATGTACACTCCTGGAAATTGAAATAAGAACACCATGAATTCATTGTCCCAGGAAGGGGAAACTTTATTGACACATTCCTGGGGTCAGATACATCACATGATCACACTGACAGAACCACAGGCACATAGACACAGGCAACAGAGCATGCACAATGTCGGCACTAGTACAGTGTATATCCACCTTTCGCAGCAATGCAGGCTGCTATTCTCCCATGGAGACGATCGTAGAGATGCTGGATGTAGTCCTATGGAACGGCTTGCCATGCCATTTCCACCTGGCGCCTCAGTTGGACCAGCGTTTGTGCTGGACGTGCAGACCGCGTGAGACGACGCTTCATCCAGTCCCAAACATGCTCAATGGGGGACAGATCCGGAGATCTTGCTGGCCAGGGTAGTTGACTTACACCTTCTAGAGCATGTTGGGTGGCACGGGATACATACGGACGTGCATTGTCCTGTTGGAAAAGCAAGTTCCCTTGCCGGTCTAGGAATGGTAGAACGATGGGCTCGATGACGGTTTGGATGTACCGTGCACTATTCAGTGTCCCCTCGACGATCACCAGTGGTGTACGGCCAGTGTAGGAGATCGCTCCCCACACCATGATGCCGGGTGTTGGCCCTGTGTGCCTCGGTCGTATGCAGTCCTGATTGTGGCGCTCACCTGCACGGCGCCAAACACGCATACGACTATCATTGGCACCAAGGCAGAAGCGACTCTCATCGCTGAAGACGACACGTCTCCATTCGTCCCTCCATTCACGCCTGTCGTGACACCACTGGAGGCGGGCTGCACGATGTTGGGGCGTGAGCGGAAGACGGCCTAACGGTGTGCGGGACCGTAGCCCAGCTTCATGGAGACGGTTGCGAATGGTCCTCGCCGATACCCCAGGAGCAACAGTGTCCCTAATTTGCTGGGAAGTGGCGGTGCGGTCCCCTACGGCACTGCGTAGGATCCTACGGTCTTGGCGTGCATCCGTGCGTCGCCGCGGTCCGGTCCCAGGTCGACGGGCATGTGCACCTTCCGCCGACCACTGGTGACAACATCGATGTACTGTGGAGACCTCACGCCCCACGTGTTGAGCAATTCGGCGGTACGTCCACCCGGCCTCCCGCATGCCCACTATACGCCCTCGCTCAAAGTCCGTCAACTGCACATACGGTTCACGTCCACGCCGTCGCGGCATGCTACCAGTGTTAAAGACTGCGATGGAGCTCCGTATGCCACGGCAAACTGACTGACACTGACGGCGGCGGTGCACAAATGCTGTGCAGCTAGCGCCATTCGACGGCCAACACCGCGGTTCCTGGTGTGTCCGCCGTGCCGTGCGTGTGATCATTGCTTGTACAGCCCTCTCGCAGTGTCCGGAGCAAGTATGGTGGGTCTGACACACCGGTGTCAATGTGTTCTTTTTTCCATTTCCAGAAGTGTACACTCTTTGACATAAAACTTGACCGGCGGCCGGCCGCTTCAGAGGCTAAGTCCGCGCCGATCGCGACATGGGACAAAGAAACTGGCCAACTCGCTAATTCTCTAAGTCCGGTTATCTGCACAATCTGGCAACACTGTAGACTGCGGCACTTCCTGGAGGAAAACTTGTCCCAAGATAGAGAGACTCTAGGCTGATTACGCCTGTGGTCTAGCGGTAGCGTGCGTTGTTTCTGTTCATAATGTCAGTGGATCGAGAGCAGCTGGCATAAAATATTTTTATAGCCTCTTCTGTCTGAATGCTGAAGACGTGAATGTAATGGTAGCGCAGATTCAATCTATTTCGCTTTGTGACACACCGATATCAAAATTTTATCTAGTAACGATTTTGCGGCAGATTTCCTGCAGACTGTCCTCCTCTGGACGCCGTATGCGGCAAAGCTCCGGGATCCATTTGCTGGCTACTGGCAGCGGCCGTGGCGACAGCAGCGGCGCTGCACTCCCCCGTTCTTTATCGAAAGCGCCTGCTACCGCTCATCGCTTTTGATGATTTGAAACGCTTTATTATTAAATGTTGCTCCACAGAAAATTTCTACAATTTCCATTCACGCTCAAAAGCAACGGAGACAGACGCCCTGATTAGTAGGCGGGTAATCGGCAAGAGCTGAGTATGGCCCGAAATTAATTTTATAGACTGGGACGAAATTAAACCACCTCACTACATTCGATGAATTTATAAATGCTTCATACCTCGTTTCTTTTCCTTTCAAACTTAATTATTTGTGCAACTTTTGGTCAATGATTGGATGTTTTCGTCAAGCCAGAGTGAGCGTCTGTGGTGTAAAATGTATTACAGTTCTTGTTTCATTCCTTATGGTAAGTCTATGCGATAAACTGTGTGAATACCTTGCAATGCATGCTCTGTAGCAGTGCAGGCACACTGCACATTTGGAGTTCCATGTATGGGTTCATGAAGTATTTATTGTTGATCGGAAGTGATAGTTAAGGTCATCAGATTTAATCCAGATAAATTTGTCGTTTTGAAGGTTTCAGAGAACGGAAAGGAATTGCTAACGCCGGTGTTAGAAAACGTCTACAGTTAAACGCTATTGCAAAAATTTAGAAGATGTGAACTATATTAATGAACATGTGCACTTCATAAACAACCTTCTGACATGTTAGACCTATATGACGAACAAAGCTCAAATTTATATCGTTGACAGTCGGTTTGAGTCTTTTCAGGACCTATTTTACAGTGAAGCACCTTGGAATTTGCAAAGCAGAAAGCCATGATATTAACTTAATTTACTAAGTCGAAATCGGACGAAGATTGATGTTTAAAGGCATTCTTCAGATTTCGCATAAGAAATGTTTACTAGCAGTTTGCAACTCCATTAATTAAAATGGAAAATAAAATGTTTTAGTCAGCGGCTTCTACCGTGATTCGAACTTATAGTACAAGCACTGCAACGCACAAGGGAACCTCTGAGCTAACGACACACTGGCGGCCAGGGGCGGACTATAGTCACTGCGATGTTGCCTGAGCCTCAAAACGCAACCTTAAACACAGAAACAGAGGAGGTGGAGATTACTGTTTTAACGTCCCGTCGCAAACGATGTCATTAGAGACGGAGCACAAGCTCGAATTAGGGAAGGATGGGGAAGGAAATCGGCCGTGCCCTTCCTAAGGAACCATCCCGGCATTTGCCTGAAGCGATTTAGGGAAATCATTGAAAACCTAAATCAGGATGGCCGGGCGCGGGATTGCACCATCGTCCTCCCGAATGCACACACAAACAGGTGTTACTTATGTGAAGAACGCCGTTCTTGGAGTCCAGAAATTAAATATACTTTCTAATTGTGTCATCTTGCAGCGGATTATATCGTACGAGTCTTCGATGTGGAAAACGAATGTTAAGTGAATTTAGCGAGGTAACGCCGACCTACACCCGGAAGTAAATGCACTATCAGAGTGTTGACAAATACTTGCTACGACGCTGCCATTTCTCGGCTCTCTGACGAGGCAGCTCTTCAGCGAAATGCTTGCCGTGATTCTCCGATACGGTTCTTCAGAGTGGAGACGCGCGCGCTCGTTTGGTTTTTATGCGGCGTTCTCCCCTGGTGGTTTCTGACGTCGCCTTGTGGGCTATGTATACATATGAGACATTCAATTATCATTAATCCAGAATGATACAAGTTTCAGCTTCCGGCGTGGAAGAAGGCTGTTGACGCCGACATTATATCATTTCAACGTAGGGAAAGCAAAACGGATCATTCAATGTTTCTCATTCAACATAAAGCATGTGAGATAAATTTCCGTAACGTTCATAATCATCTAAAAATACAAACGAAGTAAAAATACACCGGAATCTTATTCGAATTGAATATAATGTAAGATACCAAACGCTTTGCACCTCGATGTCGAATTTGTCCACTTGCAATCGGTTGCAGCATGCACATAGATTGTCATGATTACCACGAGAATGAAGAAATATGTTGGTAAGGATGGAAGCAAGAAGAGACGCAGTCAACAAATATTCTATTCCTCATGGCATTCATTTCATTTGACACGTAAGAAGAGGTAAAGCGGGAATTTACTTTCGTTAACACGAAAGATATGCCGCACATATTGATAACGAGGAAGTCTGCGTCTTCATACGTTTCCTCCTTGAAATCTGTATGCTCTATTATATACTAAGTAGCCCGATCATTGTTTCAGTAATGTTACCCTCTTGTTTGACCCCGTAACGATGAACAGATTCCAAATGCATGTCTCTGCGTGAAAGTAGCTGTTCGAACCCTTCCTGGGTTGTTTTTTGTGTTTTATTGCTTGGAATTCCTGAAGCAGACCACTGTGCCTTCCCCCCTCGTGGGTTAGGTCTCAAAACTAAACCGCTTTGTATCCAATGGCATAATTTATTCATACAGCATCAGCATAAGACTCTTGCGAGTGAGAGAATGACAATAACAATCGTAACAAGAACAAGCAAATAATGAATGATGTTTATTCCAACGCAGAAAGAGAATGGCTTTAAATATAAAAATCTATATCTATATCCATATCTATTGATCTTTGAGTTGGCACAATGAAAATATATTCTTAGCATTTAGTTACTGAATTTAGTTCTGGATGTTTGCAGAGAAAAGGAAAAGTCGGTACTTCTCGCTAGTGTAATATAATGTGAACCAGCAACTACCCTTTCCTTAGAACACGACTCAAGCAGGTCCTCAAGTAGGCACTGCTGCACTCTGTTCCCTGACATTGCTCTGATGACGGTTAATGCAGATAGTTCCGATTATGAAATACAAAACGTATTGCAGGTTAGTTCCTAGGATAGTAACATTAAATTTGCGTTGTAGACGGCACATGAACGTGACGACTATCCATATTACTCATCAATATAAAAAGACAGTATTTTGGGAATTTAGCAGGATTACTCAAAATGAATTCTGAAATTGGGTGACTGACCGCACAGGTGCTAAACGTCGTCAAGACTATACGATGTCCTAATCGCATTAGGAATATGAAGATCGTCTTCGACAGCTCGCAACTTTCACATAGCTAACCCCACCCTACTCCAGACAGCTCTCGGTGGAGTTGCACTACGTTGCCGATGTTATGGAAGGCCTTCAAACCGACAACAGACCACATATTGAAAAATACAATCGAATTCTCTTGCAGCGTAAGCTTATTGTAACTAATCTAAAAATTATTGGAGAGGAACATTGTCCTATTCAAAAAAGTAAAATGTTACACACTGTTGACGTCAAACGGACATTATCTATGTCCTGTCTTGTGTCCTACTCATCTATAATATCAAGTGTACTATGAAAATGATTATATATAATGGATTATAAGGTAATGCATTGATACCAGATGGTGGGGGCCGGCCGATGTGGCCGTGCGGTTCTAGGCGCTTCAGTCTGGAACCACGTGACCGCTACGGTCGCAGGTTCGAATCCTGCCTCGGGCATGGATGTGTGTGATGTCCTTAGGTTAGTTAGGTTTAAGTAGTTCTAAGTTCTAGGGGACTGATGACCTTAGAAGTTAAGTCCCATGGTGCTCAGAGCCATTTGATCTATTTACCACAAAATGACATTAAAAATTTAAGTTATTCACGAGCAGCTAGTTGAGAATATGTATGAACATCAAATGATACGACGAACCGTCATGTTCTGCATATGGATTCAAACCCAGCTCATGCAGACTAAGCAAAGATTTCGTGACTGACGGAAACTAACAGTCATTCCTGATTAGGCATACAGAGAGTGATATACCTCGATTTTAGACAGTATCAGTTAGCAAATATCAACTTTAAATTGCATAACGCAAACATTTTTAACAGACGCGAATTCCTACCCAGCATCTATTGTCCCTGTTAACGAACTACGAGAGATGTTAAATATTGCTTCTTCACAAGTAACTTACTTGAAATGCCGTGAGGTAAAGCTGTGTGTTGGACACGGATTCGAACCCGGAACCTAATCGGATTGCTATCGAAGCACAGTCAAATGTGACATATCGGAATTTCGCGGCAGTATCTAGATGTTATAACTGAAATGACGAGACGAAAAATTAATTTTTTCCTTCCCAGGACTCCAACCCGGCACCTATCGCTGTTATATTCTAGAGAAAACTAACGTTAAATATGGGTTTGTTGCACCAGCAGTGACATGTGAGCATGTTTGAACTGAAATAATATGACGAAGAGTTCAGCGCTCACTGGGAATAGAGCCCCACACATATCGTTGTTGACTACACACAAAGAGACGTCAGCTACCGAATTTTTCTCCACCAGCTGCTCAGAATAGCATCTTGAACTTACAGTCATCTCGCAAATAGTTCTGTGTCTCACTGGGAGTTAAAAACGTCAGATATCGTTAGTGTGACAGCGAATGAAAATACATTAAAAATCAAAATTATTATCCACCAGCAGACAGGTGTTCTCATGCTAGAGCTTGATAATACATAATTAAATCTTTAGTGCCGGGCCAGGATTCGATCCCATTCACGCATAATATGTGAAGGTGTTGAGGAATCTGCAGTTTTGAACAAACAACAAATTGTAGCCGAGCTGTATTGCCACGAAGGGATCAAATTCCGCGTTAAGGGCGGTCTGAGTTGCATTTCCAGTTCAGAACCAATTTTATCGACATACAGAAGCTCAAATAAAAGATGGAATAAGTGTCCTGTGACCATACATAGCGTTTGTGTCGTCACTTGAAATAAATAACTAGTATAAGAAAGGTTACTGGTGGTAGAGTTTCTACATGTCGCCACTCCAGACTTTATTGTGGTTCAACCTACCGTCTACTTGGTAAAGAAGGAATATCATCTTTAATGTGAATTTTCTGACCACGCAGCCATTATATCTCCTTCACTTGGTGTAGCCAGGAGAGAATGGAATCTGTCTCTCCCTATCTAAAATCATTGACAGAAGTGGGAATCGAACCCAGACCATAGGTATAACAACCTACCATCCGTCCAACAGACCACGAAATCCTCTTCTCTGCGAGTCATTTTTCTATCGTAACGCAGTTGCGCCACACTGGATGAGAATTCTGACACACAGGCTCCCTGTAGTAATTTGCAGCATGTTCAGTAAATTCATTTACTTGGTTGACCGAATCACCATGAACTAGCTGCCTCGGCTACCCAGTGCATACATTCGACTATTTTGTAATCACAGAAATAAAATCACGTTACTGCCACCTACACACAACTGCCAACATTGTAGGAAGCAGAAGTTTAAATAAGAAGTGTTCCTTTTCACTTGAGCTATTCTATTGCGCTATCTGTTACTAGAAAACGTCGTTCAGTCCAAAAGAAAAGCTGTAACTGTTTGTCTCTCAGAAATCAAGGCATGGCCATATGCATAATCTCACAGTGCTGTGGAATCCAAAAGTTCTGGAGGAATAGTTGCCGAGCTCTGGAGCTGTTGTAGTTCCGTGTCAGCTTGTAGCATAGATAAGATGTCGCGAGTTCGAATACATTCAGTGCTACATTTTTTAAAACGCAATTCTGCTCTCTGCTGAAGTTATCAATCTAATGGAACTTTGAACAAATTCCCTTCACTTCTCTACCCAAAGTAGTCGCATGTGGAAAAAGGACTAACTACTGTGACTTTTGTCCTATTCAGGTTTAATAGACAGCAGGCAGCAGATGCATCTCGAAGATGTGCAGGGAGAGCGCATCGTGCCATAATATGTCAGAAAAGTATTTTCTACATTAGCCGTCGTGTGGTAGTGATATTTTATTCTTCTTCAAACTTTGATTGACAGCTTTAACTCAGAACAAATTTTCTACATGCATGTAATCAATAAACTGCATGTGCATTGTCAGACTGTCATAGGTAACATCAGAGAATTCGCATATATCGTTGATGATTAATTTCTCTCTCATGTTTACTATTGTGTTAACAACACTAAAGGAAACCTTACGAAAATTGTGCACTGTATTATAAGAAATGAAATAAAACTAACGATGATAACCTTACGACGAAAGTATCTGTACACAAGCATGCCTCTATCGACACGAATTAGTAAAATACTACTCACTTAGATTTTGATAGGGTCTGTGTTTAATTGGTATGCTGTGTCATACTCAAGAGGTATGCAAATGTGGCATTTCATAAATATAGTTACGTATTCCTAGAAACCCAAAATTCGCTTGTCAGCAGCGGAAAGAGGCGATACCTGTTGTGCAGCATTGTAAGTTTTTCAACATTGCACTATGAGCTGAAAGCATTTTCTTGCGATTTCCGTATTGATGTTTGATCTGACTGCTTGTAGCTCTTTCACAAAAGGGATAAAAACGTTTCAGTCAGTGAGACTGGAACTGCAAACCGTAACAGACGCTGTTTCACATGTCAGCACGTTACCACAGAGCTGGCGAGGGGGTATGGGTCTCAGTTTCCTATTACGACGGCAATAGTAACTAGAACTCGTAAACCGCTATTTAAAGGTCGAGATTAGTTGCGATTTCCACCTGCAACGACTTTCTTGGGCTGAAAACCGTAAATTTTCAATCTTTTGTTACCCTTCAAGCTATAATAACTCAGATTATTCAATGGAAATGACAGGTAAAATCAAGTGAACTTTGAGGCTTAATTCCGTGCACACCAGGAAGTAACTCGTCGATCACAGAGTTGCCAAACATACGTTGCCTTGTTGCCAAATCTCAGTTACAGTACCAGCAGGAAGAAGACGAACCGATGTGATCCTACAGCGGTCTGGGAAGTGACCATAGCTGGTGTCTCCAAGTCGCGGCTGCTACGGCCTGGAATACGTAATGCGTCTGATTCGCTTTCTGTAACTAGGTTTAGGGACTGGAGCGTAGTTACTAATAATACTCAGAACTGACTGCAAACTGAGCATCATAAATCAGTAACTCTCATTGTTGTTTTTATATTTCTTTCGTAAGTGCACTCAAAACTAAGAAAGTCATTCACAGGCGTTTTCCTGCCTCGCCGATAGTCGAGCAGAACATACAAATAAAAATAAAAAAGAATGTGTGTGTGTGTGTGTGTGTGTGTGTGTGTGTGTGTGTGTGAGAGAGAGAGAGAGAGAGAGAGAGAGAGAGAGAGAGAAATAAAAAGCAATGAGAGAGTGTGTAAAAAATTGTTGTAAAGAAATTGAATCATGGTATTTAAAGAAATCTTTCATTAAAATGACACGTTCCACATCATTACGAAATGTCGTATTCATGATCTATGGAACAAGAGTTAATCTAATGTAATGTAATCTAATCTAATCACATCATATTGATTATTAGCCATGAAGAGTCATGAACTACCGAAAGTTTTGCCAATACCAGTAACCAAATCTAAACTTGAAAATAAAAGACGACAATTTTTGTAATAAACCGTGACTCCTATCAAGACCCTTTCATCCCTGTTATCTAACCACGAAAGATGTCTGATATACCTCCATTCTGAAGTAACAAAGTGTGCATGCATTTAAAGATGAAGTGCATGATGTGAAGTTCTGTGACGGAGATACGAACCCAACACGTAATCCGATTGTTAACTAAGAAAAATCAAATGTTACGTATCGGTTTTTCTTACGAGCCGCTAGGTGTCTGAATCTAAAATAAGGATACAAACTTTTGTGCCTAAGCGACAATCGAACTGCACACCTACCGCGCATCCACGAATATAGCTTAAGTATCAGTTGCTTACTCATGAACAGTAAGATGTGTGCGTGTTTGACCAGAAATAACGACACCTGTTGCGATTGTTGGCAACACGTGAACAGACATTGAAATTGCGCGTTAATTTTCACTAGCAGGTGGGTGTGCACTTGATAAAGCTAGAAATGAAATTATGAATATTTTTGTACTGGATCAGGTTTCAGACCCACATACTTACCTTTGGAAGAGAGCTAGAGAAGATTGCAGTCTTGGGAACAGGAACGAAATGACTGAACTATACTGTTCCGAGAGATTCAGATCCTCGAAAGAGGAGATACGAATTCGAATCACAGTCCAGCACCAAATTTTTAAACGTCTCTAGTTCAATCAAGTACAAGTAAAATAAGAGCCCTGTCCCTTTAAATGGCTATCGGTTCATCAAATAAAATAAAATTTTCTAATGTAAGTAAGTTTACTGGCGACTGTATTTCTGTTTACCATGACTTCCGCTTTGTCATTTCCCAACGAAAACTGGCTCTGCTCAGTTGGTTATGAAGGAACGTGATGTTTAATGCGGATTCTGGATTATAACGTCTTTCTCTTGAGGTTACCAGAGGTAAAATAAATCTGTTTGTGCCTCTTAAAAGTAAATGCCTGAACCCACGCATTGCACCTGTGATAGCTCGTTCCACCAGACCATTGTGACCACATTACCCAGCCCCAGGAGTGTGCTGTAACGGATGATGTGCTTAGCTTACAAAATTAGTCACGGTGGAAAAAATGCGAGTCTATTAAATGGTCAAGTAGAAGCAAGCTTCTGACGCAGAGATTATGCTATTCTCATGTCAGCAGGATGTAAAGACTCTTCTAGGCATCATAGGCTGGATGTGAAGCCATTTTGATTTTTCACAAATTCAGCAAATTTCTTAGTTCGAGAAAATCCACTGTGAAGTGTGAAGTTGCCGGATAATTCGATTATTACTGTTATTATTAATATTATTTTATTCGTACCGCTGATGGAACACGACCGTAGTCTTGAGGTAAAACGCGAGACCAGCTAATATGACGTCTGGCGACCGAAAGCACATATCGACAGAATTTTTATCGCCCCTTTCCTCTCGGTGCTGAAGCTATGAGTGTAATTCAAGCGAATCTACAATATCATATTAGCTGGTCTCGCGTTTAACCTCAAGACTACGGTCGTAGTCTAGAGTAATGTACTAAGACTGGAGTCAAGACTTCCTCTGGGAAGTGCCGCAGTCTACATGTTGCTAGATCGAGCATATTGCCAGACATAGAATTCTGAAAGGAGCATGACTGTATTGTCCACCTTACGTGAACGACTCGGCGGTCAATTTTTTGGTCTGAGACTGTATCTACAACACATATTGCTCGCTTAAGACCCAGAAGAATTTAAAAAAAAAAGTAGTTTATGAGAGCAACGTTAACCATAGCGTTCGAAGTATTCATAGTATTGTATACGTGTGTGTAAACGCCTTCCAGTGACCACTCAAGAAAGACAAGGATACACAGTCTAGCTTCAATATTATAAATACGCCTCAGTTTGTGGATGAACTCAGACTTAAGTTGATAATAATTTTGAAAATATAGCAGCACTGTACCCATTGGTGTTAAACTCGTTTTCAACCAATGATTCCCACAGCTACAGGGATACTACTTGTGATACCTCTTAGACAAAATACTTAAGCAGTGTTATCAGACGAAAAGATCAACCTGACACAAACTGTGGGAAGTTTGTTTTACAACCTTCGTACCTGGATATTCAGCTTTTTCCTATTTGAGATATCTGTGAACGTTGCTGCTTAAGACGATTTAAGCAGAAAATAAATTCCCTCAGCTTCGACAATGTTTAAAGAAATCGTCTTATCGGCACTAAATCGTGATTTGTGATTTGTTTACCGGCTGTACTCTTCCGTATTTTGCCGGTTGGAAGGCGAAAGCTTATTGACAAATTTCACACAGAAATTACTGTTACAGTGTACTTATGGAGCCAAATGAGTCAATTGCGTATTTTCCGGTGAGAAAGAACACTGGCAAACAGTCTTCGCTACATTAGGTTATTTAAACTGGTGTCACTCTGAGCTAGAATTTATGGTCAGCGACTAAGTGTAAGGTCAACGTTTCGGATGCGAGTTTTGCGACTGTGAAATACTTTTATACATTATAGAAGCGAATATTAAATGTGCACTAATATTGCGAAAATTTTGTACTTGGACAGCTTAGAATGAAAATACTTCTGTTTATTGCAAAGGGAAACAATAGATTTTCTAAAACACTGTCTGTCATACACTACTTGAAACAGGTCATGTCGACCAAATCATGTGGAAGAACTAACAGCAACGTATATCGGAAGGCAGTAAGATCTCTTGCCTTTTGGTTTGTCAGTACTCGATAGCCACTTCTAGGCGAAAGTAAATGAAGAAAGGCAGTGCGTTTTTGTTACCAAGTAACGTCTTCGTCAATTACTTTAGTTTTAATGTAATCTACGAGTAATTGCTGGTCTTTGATATTAACATGAAAAGGATTCCGTAGACAGGGAAAGAACCTGTTCTTGGGAAACTACTTCTATAGTGACCAAAAGATACTAAATGATGTTCAAGCACTTGTGTTACAGCAGCAGTATGAATAAAATGATATTAATAATAACAGTAATAATCGAATTATCCGGCAACTTCACACTTCACAGTGGATTTTCTCGAACTAAGAAATTTGCTGAATTTGTGAAAAATCAAAATGGCTTCACATCCAGCCTATGATGCCTAGAAGAGTCTTTACATCCTGCTGACATGAGAATAGCATAATCTCTGCGTCAGAAGCTTGCTTCTACTTGACCATTTAATAGACTCGCATTTTTTCCACCGTGACTAATTTTGTAAGCTAAGCACATCATCCGTTACAGCACACTCCTGGGGCTGGGTAATGTGGTCACAATGGTCTGGTGGAACGAGCTATCACAGGTGCAATGCGTGGGTTCAGGCATTTACTTTTAAGAGGCACAAACAGATTTATTTTACCTCTGGTAACCTCAAGAGAAAGACGTTATAATCCAGAATCCGCATTAAACATCACGTTCCTTCATAACCAACTGAGCAGAGCCAGTTTTCGTTGGGAAATGACAAAGCGGAAGTCATGGTAAACAGAAATACAGTCGCCAGTAAACTTACTTACATTAGAAAATTTTATTTTATTTGATGAACCGATAGCCATTTAAAGGGACAGGGCTCTTATTTTACTTGTACTTGATTGAACTAGAGACGTTTAAAAATTTGGTGCTGGACTGTGATTCGAATTCGTATCTCCTCTTTCGAGGATCTGAATCTCTCGGAACAGTATAGTTCAGTCATTTCGTTCCTGTTCCCAAGACTGCAATCTTCTCTAGCTCTCTTCCAAAGGTAAGTATGTGGGTCTGAAACCTGATCCAGTACAAAAATATTCATAATTTCATTTCTAGCTTTATCAAGTGCACACCCACCTGCTAGTGAAAATTAACGCGCAATTTCAATGTCTGTTCACGTGTTGCCAACAATCGCAACAGGTGTCGTTATTTCTGGTCAAACACGCACACATCTTACTGTTCATGAGTAAGCAACTGATACTTAAGCTATATTCGTGGATGCGCGGTAGGTGTGCAGTTCGATTGTCGCTTAGGCACAAAAGTTTGTATCCTTATTTTAGATTCAGACACCTAGCGGCTCGTAAGAAAAACCGATACGTAACATTTGATTTTTCTTAGTTAACAATCGGATTACGTGTTGGGTTCGTATCTCCGTCACAGAACTTCACATCATGCACTTCATCTTTAAATGCATGCACACTTTGTTACTTCAGAATGGAGGTATATCAGACATCTTTCGTGGTTAGATAACAGGGATGAAAGGGTCTTGATAGGAGTCACGGTTTATTACAAAAATTGTCGTCTTTTATTTTCAAGTTTAGATTTGGTTACTGGTATTGGCAAAACGTTCGGTAGTTCATGACTCTTCATGGCTAATAATCAATATGATGTGATTAGATTAGATTACATTACATTAGATTAACTCTTGTTCCATAGATCATGAATACGACATTTCGTAATGATGTGGAACGTGTCATTTTAATGAAAGATTTCTTTAAATACCATGATTCAATTTCTTTACAACAATTTTTTACACACTCTCTCATTGCTTTTTATTTCTCTCTCTCTCTCTCTCTCTCTCTCTCTCACACACACACACACACACACACACACACACACACACATTCTTTTTTATTTTTATTTGTATGTTCTGCTCGACTATCGGCGAGGCAGGAAAACGCCTGTGAATGACTTTCTTAGTTTTGAGTGCACTTACGAAAGAAATATAAAAACAACAATGAGAGTTACTGATTTATGATGCTCAGTTTGCAGTCAGTTCTGAGTATTATTAGTAACTACGCTCCAGTCCCTAAACCTAGTTACAGAAAGCGAATCAGACGCATTACGTATTCCAGGCCGTAGCAGCCGCGACTTGGAGACACCAGCTATGGTCACTTCCCAGACCGCTGTAGGATCACATCGGTTCGTCTTCTTCCTGCTGGTACTGTAACTGAGATTTGGCAACAAGGCAACGTATGTTTGGCAACTCTGTGATCGACGAGTTACTTCCTGGTGTGCACGGAATTAAGCCTCAAAGTTCACTTGATTTTACCTGTCATTTCCATTGAATAATCTGAGTTATTATAGCTTGAAGGGTAACAAAAGATTGAAAATTTACGGTTTTCAGCCCAAGAAAGTCGTTGCAGGTGGAAATCGCAACTAATCTCGACCTTTAAATAGCGGTTTACGAGTTCTAGTTACTATTGCCGTCGTAATAGGAAACTGAGACCCATACCCCCTCGCCAGCTCTGTGGTAACGTGCTGACATGTGAAACAGCGTCTGTTACGGTTTGCAGTTCCAGTCTCACTGACTGAAACGTTTTTATCCCTTTTGTGAAAGAGCTACAAGCAGTCAGATCAAACATCAATACGGAAATCGCAAGAAAATGCTTTCAGCTCATAGTGCAATGTTGAAAAACTTACAATGCTGCACAACAGGTATCGCCTCTTTCCGCTGCTGACAAGCGAATTTTGGGTTTCTAGGAATACGTAACTATATTTATGAAATGCCACATTTGCATACCTCTTGAGTATGACACAGCATACCAATTAAACACAGACCCTATCAAAATCTAAGTGAGTAGTATTTTACTAATTCGTGTCGATAGAGGCATGCTTGTGTACAGATACTTTCGTCGTAAGGTTATCATCGTTAGTTTTATTTCATTTCTTATAATACAGTGCACAATTTTCGTAAGGTTTCCTTTAGTGTTGTTAACACAATAGTAAACATGAGAGAGAAATTAATCATCAACGATATATGCGAATTCTCTGATGTTACCTATGACAGTCTGACAATGCACATGCAGTTTATTGATTACATGCATGTAGAAAATTTGTTCTGAGTTAAAGCTGTCAATCAAAGTTTGAAGAAGAATAAAATATCACTACCACACGACGGCTAATGTAGAAAATACTTTTCTGACATATTATGGCACGATGCGCTCTCCCTGCACATCTTCGAGATGCATCTGCTGCCTGCTGTCTATTAAACCTGAATAGGACAAAAGTCACAGTAGTTAGTCCTTTTTCCACATGCGACTACTTTGGGTAGAGAAGTGAAGGGAATTTGTTCAAAGTTCCATTAGATTGATAACTTCAGCAGAGAGCAGAATTGCGTTTTAAAAAATGTAGCACTGAATGTATTCGAACTCGCGACATCTTATCTATGCTACAAGCTGACACGGAACTACAACAGCTCCAGAGCTCGGCAACTATTCCTCCAGAACTTTTGGATTCCACAGCACTGTGAGATTATGCATATGGCCATGCCTTGATTTCTGAGAGACAAACAGTTACAGCTTTTCTTTTGGACTGAACGACGTTTTCTAGTAACAGATAGCGCAATAGAATAGCTCAAGTGAAAAGGAACACTTCTTATTTAAACTTCTGCTTCCTACAATGTTGGCAGTTGTGTGTAGGTGGCAGTAACGTGATTTTATTTCTGTGATTACAAAATAGTCGAATGTATGCACTGGGTAGCCGAGGCAGCTAGTTCATGGTGATTCGGTCAACCAAGTAAATGAATTTACTGAACATGCTGCAAATTACTACAGGGAGCCTGTGTGTCAGAATTCTCATCCAGTGTGGCGCAACTGCGTTACGATAGAAAAATGACTCGCAGAGAAGAGGATTTCGTGGTCTGTTGGACGGATGGTAGGTTGTTATACCTATGGTCTGGGTTCGATTCCCACTTCTGTCAATGATTTTAGATAGGGAGAGACAGATTCCATTCTCTCCTGGCTACACCAAGTGAAGGAGATATAATGGCTGCGTGGTCAGAAAATTCACATTAAAGATGATATTCCTTCTTTACCAAGTAGACGGTAGGTTGAACCACAATAAAGTCTGGAGTGGCGACATGTAGAAACTCTACCACCAGTAACCTTTCTTATACTAGTTATTTATTTCAAGTGACGACACAAACGCTATGTATGGTCACAGGACACTTATTCCATCTTTTATTTGAGCTTCTGTATGTCGATAAAATTGGTTCTGAACTGGAAATGCAACTCAGACCGCCCTTAACGCGGAATTTGATCCCTTCGTGGCAATACAGCTCGGCTACAATTTGTTGTTTGTTCAAAACTGCAGATTCCTCAACACCTTCACATATTATGCGTGAATGGGATCGAATCCTGGCCCGGCACTAAAGATTTAATTATGTATTATCAAGCTCTAGCATGAGAACACCTGTCTGCTGGTGGATAATAATTTTGATTTTTAATGTATTTTCATTCGCTGTCACACTAACGATATCTGACGTTTTTAACTCCCAGTGAGACACAGAACTATTTGCGAGATGACTGTAAGTTCAAGATGCTATTCTGAGCAGCTGGTGGAGAAAAATTCGGTAGCTGACGTCTCTTTGTGTGTAGTCAACAACGATATGTGTGGGGCTCTATTCCCAGTGAGCGCTGAACTCTTCGTCATATTATTTCAGTTCAAACATGCTCACATGTCACTGCTGGTGCAACAAACCCATATTTAACGTTAGTTTTCTCTAGAATATAACAGCGATAGGTGCCGGGTTGGAGTCCTGGGAAGGAAAAAATTAATTTTTCGTCTCGTCATTTCAGTTATAACATCTAGATACTGCCGCGAAATTCCGATATGTCACATTTGACTGTGCTTCGATAGCAATCCGATTAGGTTCCGGGTTCGAATCCGTGTCCAACACACAGCTTTACCTCACGGCATTTCAAGTAAGTTACTTGTGAAGAAGCAATATTTAACATCTCTCGTAGTTCGTTAACAGGGACAATAGATGCTGGGTAGGAATTCGCGTCTGTTAAAAATGTTTGCGTTATGCAATTTAAAGTTGATATTTGCTAACTGATACTGTCTAAAATCGAGGTATATCACTCTCTGTATGCCTAATCAGGAATGACTGTTAGTTTCCGTCAGTCACGAAATCTTTGCTTAGTCTGCATGAGCTGGGTTTGAATCCATATGCAGAACATGACGGTTCGTCGTATCATTTGATGTTCATACATATTCTCAACTAGCTGCTCGTGAATAACTTAAATTTTTAATGTCATTTTGTGGTAAATAGATCAAATGGCTCTGAGCACCATGGGACTTAACTTCTAAGGTCATCAGTCCCCTAGAACTTAGAACTACTTAAACCTAACTAACCTAAGGACATCACACACATCCATGCCCGAGGCAGGATTCGAACCTGCGACCGTAGCGGTCACGTGGTTCCAGACTGAAGCGCCTAGAACCGCACGGCCACATCGGCCGGCCCCCACCATCTGGTATCAATGCATTACCTTATAATCCATTATATATAATCATTTTCATAGTACACTTGATATTATAGATGAGTAGGACACAAGACAGGACATAGATAATGTCCGTTTGACGTCAACAGTGTGTAACATTTTACTTTTTTGAATAGGACAATGTTCCTCTCCAATAATTTTTAGATTAGTTACAATAAGCTTACGCTGCAAGAGAATTCGATTGTATTTTTCAATATGTGGTCTGTTGTCGGTTTGAAGGCCTTCCATAACATCGGCAACGTAGTGCAACTCCACCGAGAGCTGTCTGGAGTAGGGTGGGGTTAGCTATGTGAAAGTTGCGAGCTGTCGAAGACGATCTTCATATTCCTAATGCGATTAGGACATCGTATAGTCTTGACGACGTTTAGCACCTGTGCGGTCAGTCACCCAATTTCAGAATTCATTTTGAGTAATCCTGCTAAATTCCCAAAATACTGTCTTTTTATATTGATGAGTAATATGGATAGTCGTCACGTTCATGTGCCGTCTACAACGCAAATTTAATGTTACTATCCTAGGAACTAACCTGCAATACGTTTTGTATTTCATAATCGGAACTATCTGCATTAACCGTCATCAGAGCAATGTCAGGGAACAGAGTGCAGCAGTGCCTACTTGAGGACCTGCTTGAGTCGTGTTCTAAGGAAAGGGTAGTTGCTGGTTCACATTATATTACACTAGCGAGAAGTACCGACTTTTCCTTTTCTCTGCAAACATCCAGAACTAAATTCAGTAACTAAATGCTAAGAATATATTTTCATTGTGCCAACTCAAAGATCAATAGATATGGACATAGATATAGATTTTTATATTTAAAGCCATTCTCTTTCTGCGTTGGAATAAACATCATTCATTATTTGCTTGTTCTTGTTACGATTGTTATTGTCATTCTCTCACTCGCAAGAGTCTTATGCTGATGCTGTATGAATAAATTATGCCATTGGATACAAAGCGGTTTAGTTTTGAGACCTAACCCACGAGGGGGGAAGGCACAGTGGTCTGCTTCAGGAATTCCAAGCAATAAAACACAAAAAACAACCCAGGAAGGGTTCGAACAGCTACTTTCACGCAGAGACATGCATTTGGAATCTGTTCATCGTTACGGGGTCAAACAAGAGGGTAACATTACTGAAACAATGATCGGGCTACTTAGTATATAATAGCGCATACAGATTTCAAGGAGGAAACGTATGAAGACGCAGACTTCCTCGTTATCAATATGTGCGGCATATCTTTCGTGTTAACGAAAGTAAATTCCCGCTTTACCTCTTCTTACGTGTCAAATGAAATGAATGCCATGAGGAATAGAATATTTGTTGACTGCGTCTCTTCTTGCTTCCATCCTTACCAACATATTTCTTCATTCTCGTGGTAATCATGACAATCTATGTGCATGCTGCAAACGATTGCAAGTGGACAAATTCGACATCGAGGTGCAAAGCGTTTGGTATCTTACATTATATTCAATTCGAATAAGATTCCGGTGTATTTTTACTTCGTTTGTATTTTTAGATGATTATGAACGTTACGGAAATTTATCTCACATGCTTTATGTTGAATGAGAAACATTGAATGATCCGTTTTGCTTTCCCTACGTTGAAATGATATAATGTCGGCGTCAACAGCCTTCTTCCACGCCGGAAGCTGAAACTTGTATCATTCTGGATTAATGATAATTGAATGTCTCATATGTATACATAGCCCACAAGGCGACGTCAGAAACCACCAGGGGAGAACGCCGCATAAAAACCAAACGAGCGCGCGCGTCTCCACTCTGAAGAACCGTATCGGAGAATCACGGCAAGCATTTCGCTGAAGAGCTGCCTCGTCAGAGAGCCGAGAAATGGCAGCGTCGTAGCAAGTATTTGTCAACACTCTGATAGTGCATTTACTTCCGGGTGTAGGTCGGCGTTACCTCGCTAAATTCACTTAACATTCGTTTTCCACATCGAAGACTCGTACGATATAATCCGCTGCAAGATGACACAATTAGAAAGTATATTTAATTTCTGGACTCCAAGAACGGCGTTCTTCACATAAGTAACACCTGTTTGTGTGTGCATTCGGGAGGACGATGGTGCAATCCCGCGCCCGGCCATCCTGATTTAGGTTTTCAATGATTTCCCTAAATCGCTTCAGGCAAATGCCGGGATGGTTCCTTAGGAAGGGCACGGCCGATTTCCTTCCCCATCCTTCCCTAATCCGAGCTTGTGATCCGTCTCTAATGACATCGTTGTCGACGGGACGTTAAAACAGTAATCTCCACCTCCTCTGTTTCTGTGTTTAAGGTTGCGTTTTGAGGCTCAGGCAACATCGCAGTGACTATAGTCCGCCCCTGGCCGCCAGTGTGTCGTTAGCTCAGAGGTTCCCTTGTGCGTTGCAGTGCTTGTACTATAAGTTCGAATCACGGTAGAAGCCGCTGACTAAAACATTTTATTTTCCATTTTAATTAATGGAGTTGCAAACTGCTAGTAAACATTTCTTATGCGAAATCTGAAGAATGCCTTTAAACATCAATCTTCGTCCGATTTCGACTTAGTAAATTAAGTTAATATCATGGATTTCTGCTTTGCAAATTCCAAGGTGCTTCACTGTAAAATAGGTCCTGAAAAGATTCAAACCGACTGTCAACGATATAAATTTGAGCTTTGTTCGTCATATAGGTCTAACATGTCAGAAGGTTGTTTATGAAGTGCACATGTTCATTAATATAGTTCACATCTTCTAAATTTTTGCAATAGCATTTAACTGTAGACGTTTTCTAACACCGGCGTTAGCAATTCCTTTCCGTTCTCTGAAACCTTCAAAACGACAAATTTATCTGGATTAAATCTGATGACCTTAACTATCACTTCCGATCAACAATAAATACTTCATGAACCCATACATGGAACTCCAAATGTGCAGTGTGCCTGCACTGCTACAGAGCATGCATTGCAAGGTATTCACACAGTTTATCGCATAGACTTACCATAAGGAATGAAACAAGAACTGTAATACATTTTACACCACAGACGCTCACTCTGGCTTGACGAAAACATCCAATCATTGACCAAAAGTTGCACAAATAATTAAGTTTGAAAGGAAAAGAAACGAGGTATGAAGCATTTATAAATTCATCGAATGTAGTGAGGTGGTTTAATTTCGTCCCAGTCTATAAAATTAATTTCGGGCCATACTCAGCTCTTGCCGATTACCCGCCTACTAATCAGGGCGTCTGTCTCCGTTGCTTTTGAGCGTGAATGGAAATTGTAGAAATTTTCTGTGGAGCAACATTTAATAATAAAGCGTTTCAAATCATCAAAAGCGATGAGCGGTAGCAGGCGCTTTCGATAAAGAACGGGGGAGTGCAGCGCCGCTGCTGTCGCCACGGCCGCTGCCAGTAGCCAGCAAATGGATCCCGGAGCTTTGCCGCATACGGCGTCCAGAGGAGGACAGTCTGCAGGAAATCTGCCGCAAAATCGTTACTAGATAAAATTTTGATATCGGTGTGTCACAAAGCGAAATAGATTGAATCTGCGCTACCATTACATTCACGTCTTCAGCATTCAGACAGAAGAGGCTATAAAAATATTTTATGCCAGCTGCTCTCGATCCACTGACATTATGAACAGAATCAACGCACGCTACCGCTAGACCACAGGCGTAATCAGCCTAGAGTCTCTCTATCTTGGGACAAGTTTTCCTCCAGGAAGTGCCGCAGTCTACAGTGTTGCCAGATTGTGCAGATAACCGGACTTAGAGAATTAGCGAGTTGGCCAGTTTCTTTGTCCCATGTCGCGATCGGCGCGGATTTAGCCTCTGAAGCGGCCGGCCGCCGGTCAAGTTTTATGTCAAAGAGTGTACATACATTGGCGTCCAATCGTATTCACTCATCGGGCCACTTTTATTTGCTCCACCCTGTACTTTGCAGTTCTGTCAGTTGTTGTTATGTGTTGCTCCAGAGCAACGAAACCATCAGGTAGGAATCCTCATGCTTTCCAAAGTGACAAATTGAAGTCAAAGAACATATGAGACCGATACTGGGCATATCCGCAGAATCACCGTAGCAAGCGTACAGTTACACGGGTGCAGAATACCTCATCGTTATCGACCGTGCAACGTGGCTGCTAAACGAAGCGCCCAGCATCTGCGGTATTTCAGCGCTCTTTCAAAAAAGCGATATCATGATTGAAACCTAGTCGCACTGTTGGTCACAGCCAAGCCGCTCTCGCAGGCTTGCGCTGATATGGCGAACTGGTGGCTTTTAACTAGCTGCAGCGTAGGCAGTGGCGAACCCGAAATCAACAGCGACTGCAATCAGCGACTCATGGACGCCTACTGTACCCGGGCTGACAGCGCAAAGCCACAGCTGAACGCCGAAGGAGCAGCGAACGAAGTCTGTGACGCATTATACAAGAAGCTTAGGGCCCAGCGTGGAAATCTGCTTCTAGGATCTATATATCCTCTACTTGCAATGGAATTTCTCTTCCAGAAACTGTACTCAGACATCTTTCAGTTTTTCTTCTACCTCTGGTGATGGCAGAAGTGATACGGTATTTGCAATTATATGCGACGAAAACAGATTTCAGATTGTTGTGGATTGGCAAGACAGGCAATCCACTATGAGGAAGCCGAAAGGCAACCGTTTAAGCTCACGCAGGCTGGCGTGAAGTCTGGAACAGGACATGGAATTGAGACTAGCAAAAAAGGTACGTAGCTTCTGGAATACTTAACTTTAATCCATAATTGTTGAACATCGCTCTTGACGGTACACGTTTTACAGCATCAACAGTAACTGGTAATGGCGCCTTGCTAGGTCGTAGCAAATGACGTAGCTGAAGGCTATGCTAGCTATCGTCTCGGCAAATGAGAGCGTAATTTGTCAGTGAACCATCGCTAGCAAAGTCGGCTGTACAACTGGGACGAGTGCTAGGAAGTGTCTCTAGACCTGCCGTGTGGCGGCGCTCGGTCTGCAATCACTGATAGTGGCGACACGCGGGTCCGACGTATACTAACGGACCGCAGCCGATTTAAAGGCTACCACCTAGCAAGTGTGGTGTCTGGCGGTGACACCACACAGATTATGTCAGCGGTCAACATTGCTGAGACTGAAATGCTGAATGTGTGTATATGGACAAGGTTCCGAAATTCAAGTGTACCGACGTGATCCTGTTCCCGTGCTGTTTCCTCCCCCCTCCCCTCCCAACCACCTTCCGCCCCCCCCCCCCCCAAAAAAAGAAACTGTCTTTCTGCAATTTTGCTACGCAGATATAGGATATTTTCCAACTTGCAAGGTTAATTTAATAAAAGTGGTACGTCACTGAAAAATATAACCGAATGAGAGAACGACACAGAAAAGGCTGAAGTGCCAAATTTTTTTTTCCCCAAAATTGTACCAATGAGGAATATCTCAATGCGGTTGCTCTGTCGAATCATCGCACGAACATCTTAAAGGTAGGTGTAAGTGATCACGGGTTAGAAAATCAATCGGTCTGCAATCACTGATAGTGAGGACACGCGGGTCCGACGTATACTAACGGACCGCGGCCGATTTAAAGGCTACGACCTAGCAAGTGTGGTGTCTGGCGGTGACACCACACAGATTATGTCAGCGGTCAACATTGCTGAGACTGAAATGCTGAATGTATGTATATGGACAAGGTTCCGAAATTCAAGTGTACCGACGTGATCCTGTTCCCGTGGTGTTTCCTCCCCCCTCCCCTCCCAACCCCCTTCCCCCTCCCCAAACAAAAGAAACTGTCTTTCTGCAATTTTGCTACGCAGATATAGGATATTTTCCAACTTGCAAGGTTAATTTAATAAAAGTGGTACGTCACTGAAAAATGTAACCGAAAGAGAGAACGACACAGAAAAGGCTGAAGTGCCAAATTTTTTTTTCCCAAAATTGTACCAATGAGGAATATCTCAATGTGGTTGCTCTGTCGAATCATCGCACGAACATCTTAAAGGTAGGTGTAAGTGATCACGGGTTAGAAAATCAATCGGTCTGCAATCACTGATAGTGGCGACACGCGGGTCCGACGTATACTAACGGGCCTCCGCCGATTTAAAGGCTACCACCTAGCAAGTGTGGTGTCTGGCGGTGACACCACACAGATTATGTCAGCGGTCAACATTGCCGAGACTGAAATGCTGAATATATGTATATGGACAAGGTTCCGAAATTCAAGTGTACCGACGTGATCCTGTTCCCGTGCTGTTTCCTCCCCCCTCCCCTCCCAATCCCCTTCCCCCCCCCCCCCCAAAAAAAAGAAACTGTCTTTCTGCAATTTTGCTATGCAGATATAGGATATTTTCTAACTTGCAAGGTTAATTTAATAAAAGTGGTACGTCACTGAAAAATATAACCGAAAGAGAGAACGACACAGAAAAGGCTGAAGTGCCAAATTTTTTTTCCCCAAAATTGTACCAATGAGGAATATCTCAATGTGGTTGCTCTTTCGAATCATCGCACGAAGGTAGGTGTAAGTGATCACGGGTTAGAAAATCAACTGAAACCACTCAACAGAGGACAGTCTCCTGAACGTGACGGCATACCTCCACGGCTGCACATGGAGAATGAGGAAGAATATGCTCCGCTTGTAGCAGCAGTCTACTAAATGTTGCTGCAGAAGCAGAAGTGTTTCCGGCAATTGGAAAAATGCGCAGGTTATCCCCGTTTTCAAGAAGGCTCGTCGACCAGACGCTCAAATCTGCAGGCTCATATCTCTGATGTCAGCATCTTCCAGAATTTTTGAATTCGATTTTAGTTCGCTTACTATAACATTTCTGAAGACCTAAAACGTCCTGGGGTGCGAATCAACCTGGGTTCCGGAAACAACGATCGTGTGATACCGAGCTCGCTCTGTTCGTCCACGAGACACATGAAAGCAGTAGAAAGAGGCGCCCAGTTTGATGCTATGTTCCATGATTTCCGGAAGGCATTCGACGCAGTTCCACACTGCCGCCTGATGAGCCAAATACGAGCGGACGGAATATCAGACCAGCTGCATGGATGCGCTGAAGAGCACTCAGTAAACAGGACACAGCTTGTTATTCACAACGGCGTGAAATCTTCAGACCTAAAAGTTGGTTCGGAGTACCCCAGTGAAATGTTACAAGTCCGCTGTTTTTCACAAGCGACCGAGCCGGATGATGAGGTTTCTCACAAATGATGCTGTAGTGTACAGAGAGGCGCCATCCACAGCTCGTGGTCTAGTGGCGGGCATTGCTGCCTTTGGATCACAGGGGCCCGGGTTCGATTCCGGGCCCGGTTGGCGACCTTTCTCTGCCCGGAGCCTGGGTGTTTGTGCTGTCCTCATCATTTCGTCACCATCATCATCATTCGTGACGCTGACTAGATTGGATTGTGAAACAACTTGGATTCCGTAAAAATTGGGACTTTGTACGGGCGCTGATGACCCCGCAGTTGAGTGCCCCACAAACATCATCATCATCATCACAGAGGCGCCAACGCTAGAAAATCGTTGCGAAATGCAGTGAAACTAGCAGATGATCGACGCATGGTGCGCCGGCCACTGTGGTCGAGCGGTTCTAGGCGCTTCATTCCGGAACCTCGCGACCGCTACGGTCGCAGGTTCGAATCCTGCCTCGGGCATAGTTGTGTGTGATGTCCTTAGGTTAGTTAGGTTTAAGTAGTTCTAAGTTCTAGGGGACTGATGACCTCGGATGTTAAGTCAGTCCCATAGAGCTCAGAGCCATTTGAACCATTTGACGCTTGGTGCAGGGATTGGTTGTGGAACATCAACATAAACAAGCGTAGAATATTGAACATAAACAGGCAGCAAAACTCGTTGTTGTGTGTTTATGCAATTTCAGAACAATCACTAAGACTCAGAGTGTGTTGAGTACCAGAAAGGACTGATAGAGGAGATCCAAAGAAGAGCAGCACTCTTCATTACAAGTTCCCTTAGAAAGCAGCCATATTCACCAACATCATAGGCAGAGGCGTTGTGCATCACGAAATCGTTTACTATAAAATTATCCGAGAGCGTATTTTAATAGAAAAATCATATACTACTTCTTCCTACGTACATGTCGCCGAAGACAGTCGACATAAAATTAGAGATTTTGGATCCCACACCGAGACTTACAAACACCTACCCATGAGACATTCGCGACTGGAACGCGATATGGGGGAAATGACTGTGGTATATAATGTGCACTATCACATCTAAACCTTAATGCCAGATTGTCTTATCCTAGGTGGCGTGAATGAAAAGATCTCGCCCCAGCTAGTGGGCGAAATAAATACTGATAGGCAGCCAGGATCTCATACTATTATTCTCCCCAGTTGTCAGACTGTGTGAAAATCATGGACTGCGACTCTACTTTCAGGGAGCCACGATTTGAGTGGGTTCTGGGGGAAGGTGGTAGTAATCGCAACACTGATAAATAAATGATTTAGTTACGATAATGACAGAATCTGAAACATGATTTGAAATTTGTTCCCTAGCGAGGTCTTAAACCCAGGTCTCCTGGTTACAAGGCACAGGTGCTAAGCATTACACTACCGTAGTAGCTCAGCCGATGCAGCAGCATGGACTATTCTCGATCAGTGCCCTCCGAAACACAATCATCAGTTCACCCGTTCAGCCTATTTTTCCCTCCTTCAATGGCCAATATTGTCGAGGCTCTCCAATATTCGAATTGCACCTCAGATTTCTACGTAATGGGGTAATCCCACCTGTACCTCGGATGTTGGTGATCTTTTGATATGATGAAATGGTATTTTCCTTGAGACGTGGAGGAGTGTATTTAAGTCTGTGTTAGGGAGGGCATTGGATCAAGGTAGTCTGTGAAGCTCTGTTGGCCTTATTGTTGTAGTCATGTAATGACTAGCACATCTGCTTAGGAAGCGGAGAACCCAGGTTCAAGTCCTGGCCGCAGCACAAGTTTTACTTCATTTCTTCAGCTCTTAGATAAAGTTGAGACTCGTATGTTTCAAGAAAAATGTAATTCCACCAAATCAAAAGATTTAGTGTTTTTAAAATAAACAAACAGATGTATTCTAAAATTAAACAGAAAAATATACTCGTAACCGACAGCAACCTTCACAGACAGAATAAACATTCTCAGAAAAAAAAAACATTGACCAATAACTACAGAATAGCTTGGAGATTGTAACGGAACATATTAAAGGCTTTACTGCACCGAAGTATGCGATACCCTCCAAATTCAACCAGTTTAACGAGTATTTATGATTATAGAAAAGTTATTGTGTATGTTAACAATGATTGCATAACATGTCTGCATAAACAGTCAACCCATTAAATTATACTGAATAACTGACCCACACAAAAGTTTATATCACTTGATCACTGATACAGCAAATGTCATCATGTAAAAACACTAAGTTCATCTTAAATAATTAATATGAAGTACGAAAAATAGTGGCCAACTTAAATAAAAATCACCCAGTGAAACCTATTTGTTCACTAGGAGCGTTTTCACTCAGTATTCACGTAATCAATCCTATTTTAGACGAAAACCAATGTAATTCTTAATAATTCATGTTCTTTACTTATTTATGCAAATTAGAGAAGTCAATTGACAAACTTCTAAAAAACGGCCTTTTTGTAACAAAGAATTATTTTGTCAAGTCAACAAATCTGTCATTTTCATAACATGTTAAATTACGTCACTCGATGCCAATTAATAACTTTTCTGCACAAATTATGATAACAGATGTACATGTGACTTGTAAACTATATCTCTTTTTAGTAGTTCTTTGACAATGTTATAAATACAAGCAGAAAGAACGGTCGGGGGGCAGTCGGAATGTCACTTTGGTAAAGTGTGTTTGTGTGTTATTGTTTGAGGTGGATAAACAATGCAAAGAACATGTAACGGGAATACTACTTTGTGTTGTGTCATGGTCTTTGGTGGACAGTGGAATTAAGATGGCCACCAGAGTAATAAATATTTGAAGTTTACATATTTGTTGGTTTCGCTCGTTCTTTGTCATCAAAAGCATACAAAAAACACGGGACCTCATGTTTTTAACCCTAGACAACCAGATTTAGAGCCAGCATCACCATCGAGACACAGCAGCGATCCAGCAAGTAGCAGCGATTACCACAACACAATGCATTTTAATGGCGCCAACCTAACATCAAGTGCTAACAAGCTCCGTAAATGGGAGTGAAATAGTGCGATTATAGCAATTAGCTATATATACGACCAGGCGACCATTCCAAGATACAGTACTAAACGAAGAGAACTAGGCTTCGGCAGTAAAAAGGTGCTGGCACGCTTCGATGAATCTTACCACGTGACTGAAGCTGCTGCGCTCCCGTAGTATCCCGAAAAACTCGCTATTGCCAAACGACCGAAAAGGCGATCGAATGCGAGCGTCATTACTAGATTGTGCCAGAAGTTACGAACATTTAAACTTCACTTCTGCCTGGCGGTTCGTGACTACAAACAGGACCGTTGGCGGACGAGATGGCAGCTGGTGGTTCATCCAAGAAGACGTTGCAGAATGTCCCAGAGCGGCGGCTGTCGGGGTTTTTGTTAGGTAGCCGGTACCTCACGCTAGTGTGGCTTCGACTGAAAGAAGTAGTTGTGGTGCCAACTTGCTGGGCGGTCAAGCGGCTAGCTGTCGCTGGCTAGGCCATACAACTGGCCTCTTCCTTTTTGCTTCAGATGTTTCCTAACCCGGCCCAGCGTGAGCCATTGGGACGGCGGGATTTTCTGTATTTGTGCGCTCTTCAAGTGTAAGGAGACACTCCGTTTAAACTTGAATCATTTTAACAGCCGTCGCCGTATTGTTCAAATTACTTGTTTCCCTCAAAATGACGGCAGCCAAATCTGAGTACCTAGAGCAGGGGCGGGCAGGAAACCTGCACATGTGCGGTGCACTTGCACGCGTGCAGTTAACAGGTGTTCCGCGTGCACACAGGGGCAAGCTGGCCACCCGCTATCTCCCATCCTCACCATACCTTCTGTGCGCTCCTTCCTCTGTAATGCGTTTTGTTTCCTAGCTTGCTTTATTGAGTGAATGAATAAGGTTAGAAGGAGTGCTTGAAAGAATGGCTCTGAGCACTATGGGACTCAACTGCTGAGATCATTAGTCCCCTAGAACTTAGAACTAGTTAAACCTAACTAAACTAAGGACATCACAAACATCCATGCCCGAGGCAGGATTCGAACCTGCGACCGTAGCGGTCTTGCGGTTCCAGACTGCAGCGCCTTTAACCGCACGGCCACTTCGGCCGGCTGCTTGAAAGAAATCATGGTTTGAAAGAGTACCTATTACCTACGATACGTTTTATTTAATTATCACAGGTGAAGTTTACAATACGTTTAATATCTGGAACAAAATTTCTACATACAGACAAACACAAACATTTACGTAAATTTTCATCACTGATGTTTGCTCTTAACTTATTAATTCAGCAAATGGTTTTCCAGCTCTCGCTATATTAAGCGCAGTCTTATAACTTGCACATACCGCTGGGCTATTATTGTTGTCGTCCTGAAAACTTGAAAACAGTGCTCCATAAAATGTTAAATCAGTTAGATGAGAGACATGACGAGAGAAAGTCGCAGATCTCTCGTGACAACAGCAACTACGACAAATTCAAATGGCTCTGAGCACTATTGCATTTAACTGCTGTGGTCATCAGTCCCCTAGAACTTAGAACTACTTAAATCTAACTAACCTAAGGACATCACACACATCCATGCCCGAGGCAGAATTCGAACCTGCGACCATAGCGATCGCGCGGTTCCAGACTGTAGCGCTCAGAACCGCACGGCCACTCCGGCCGGCTATATGTGGTTTATTCCCATGATCTTATAAACAGTGCAATAATGACTGACCTATGTGATTCGTGTTCCAAAATATTCCAATAACGTTCAGCAGTTTCGAATGCCTGGAACCGCTCGGCCAGCCAGGCAGGCCAACTACGACAGATTCATCTGGTATCTTCAGATCGCTCTTCTTAAGCTCAGTCAATTCCCCATCCGCTCAGAATCCGACAATAAATTGTACTCGTCCTGGTGAAATTTATTATAATGGCCTTCAATACTAAACTTCCGTTGACCAGTGAGAATACTGCCACATATTAAACATTTCGAATTTTCACGTTTTTGCACAAAGAAAAAATGATTCTCCCATTACTTTTTAAAAGATAGCAAATCTCCACTTCTCCGTTTCTTGAAATACAACGTTCACTACATAGTGCTCGCTTCGCATCAACGTCCGCAGCTTAGCCTGACACTACACTGCCGCAACCTGCCGGCTGTCGCCACAGCCCCAGTCGACGCCTGCGCGCGAGCAGCACACGTGCAGCGCTGTGCGCTCATGAGCCGCGTGCAACGTTTGCCCGCCCTTGACCTAGAGGATTATTATTTAAAGGTTTCTTTCGTTTCTATAATTATTACATTTTAATACGCGGATGAATTTTTATATAAGTCTATGGCTAGAGCAGCGGTTTGTTCCTCATCAAAACGTCCACTTATCTGTCACTTGCTTTCATATTCATTAATTAGTTGTGGATTCATCCTTTATTTCTGGCTTTGAGGAGCACCCAAGCACTCGCTAGAGCACTTCGCGATCTTCGGAGGTGGGGAAAGGTGGGGATGGTGCGGGTGGTGAGAGTGGGGGATGGGGGCGTAAAACGATTCGTTACTGAAGTACTCTCCGTCACATATCATAACGTGGCTTGCGGAGTACAGTGTAGTTACAGATAGATGTAGATGTAAAATGAACCAAGACAGCGCTATTTCATTACTACCTGATGTTGTCAAGATATCGGAGTTAACATGCCGGTATGGCACCAGTGTTTAACAAATGCATAAATTGACAGCTGCGGTCCATTTACAAAATTGAGTATACCCGACAATGAGGTAGAAACTAATCCCGAAGAGCAGTGACACAATTTACAGACTAGACCTGAGCGCGCATCTCGTGGTCGTGCGGTAGCGTTCTCGCTTCCCACGCCCGGGTTCCCGGGTTCGATTCCCGGCGGGGTCAGGGATTTTCTCTACCTCGTTATGGCTGGGTGTTGTGTGCTGTCCTTAAGTTAGTTAGATTTAAGTAGTTCTAAGTTCTAGGGGACTGATGACCATAGATGTTAAGTCCCATAGTGCTCAGAGCCATTTTTTTTAACTAGATCTGAGACTCACTCTTCATAACCAGCAACCCACCAGATAATTTCTTTATACCATTTTTGAACTGTGGACGGAAGTTTATAACAACACACAGTACCTGTAGCTGTGGCGGGGCCTAATGACATTCGGTTCTGCATCGTAACACCGACTTACGTTGCCTTCTCCAAGTTTCTGGAACATAATCTCACAGGCGTAGCTGCAAAATCTATTGGTTCGCTATAAGACGAGTCGTCTACGCACTCTGTGCCACACCATATGAATACTGCATGAAACGAACAGGGATCAGAGTAGAAATGAAAGCGGGCCGGTGTGGCCGAGTGGTTCTAGGCGCTTCAGTCTGGAACCGCACGACCACTACGGTCGCAGGTTCGAATCCTGCCTCGGGCATGGATGTCTGTGATGTCCTTAGGTCAGTTAAGCTTAAGTAGTTTTAAGTTCTAGGCGACTGATGACCTCAGATGATAAGTCCCATAGTGCTCAGAGCCATTTTAACTATTCAGAAATGAAAACGTTATCATCATTCGTAAACTGACTCGAAATTCTGCGGTCTTAAAATCATTTGGCGCTACCTTTTTCGAGTATTTTACTTAGAGTGGCCACTAGGAATACTTGCACACAGACTTAAATACTTAAGCTTGTATACATAGTCCGTCTCACCTTACAACAGATAAAAGCATCCTTGCCTTATCAGTTATGATATTCAGATAGTTTCAGAAATATTAAGAAGCGTTACTTGTTGTTTCTGATACACATACGACCTGTCCGGAGAAGATATTGTTGAATTTTTTGGCCGTTATTAAAAATTCTGGACCTCCGTGGAGGCGTCCGTTTTGGTCAAAATGAGATTAAGATAAGTTACGACGCCATTAGCGAACGCGAAACTACATTACGAAGCCCGGGAAGACAACTCACCTGCGGCGAAGGGTTGGACTCAGCGGGGGGTTTGTCGGGTGGTTCCAAAAGCCGGCTTCCAACTTATTAGTCCCCCACTGTGCGCTGCGCAACCAGCGCGATACGTCATTACCAGCCCCACACAGCGCCGCTATTAGATCAGGAGCGGGGGTGGAGTCTTGGTGAGCAGTGGGCAGGCGCGCCGGTTAGCAAACAGCGTTAGCGTGCAGGAGCAGATCACTTTCCCGTCATCGAGATTTTGAGTCTCATATCCCCAAACTGCTTAACGCTTTGCAAAGGACACGACAGAGTTCCTGCTGTGTCCTGTTTCCAAATCCGATTTTCTGCTTGAGAAATGTAAAAATAGAGCGTTTATAAATGTGAAGTGATGTTGACTCTCCCACCGGTGCTTGCTACAACGTTCATGTCTGACACTTTTAAATGGCACGGTGCCTCAATGATTACATATTAAATGAATGAAATGGTTTGTTTATTCGACCACAGATCATTTTTGCCGGCCGAAGTGGCCGTGCGGTTCTAGGCGCTGCAGTCTGGAACCGCAAGACCACTACGGTCGCAGGTTCGAATCCTGTCTCGGGCATGGATGTGTGTGATGTCCTTAGGTTAGTTAGGTTTAAGTAGTTCTAAGTTGTAGGGGACTAATGACCTCAGAAGTTGAGTCCCATAGTGCTCAGAGCCATTTGAACCACCTGAACAGATCATTTACACAATGACACTTTCATGCTGTAATTACACTTCTCTTCCTTCGACGATCCCATAGTGCTCAGAGCCATTTGAACCATTTGAACCTCAGAAGTGAAGTCTCATAGTGCTCAGAGCCATTTGAACCACCTGTACAGATAATTTACACAATGACACTTGTCATGCTGTAATTACACTTCTCTTCCTTCGACGAATGCATACGATGACGTTGAGGACTGCCCCAGTGTTCCCTTATTTAGAAAGTGCTGTTGGCAAGCGGGGTGCACCCAGCCCTTATGAGGCAAACTGACGAGCTACTCGACTGAGAAGTAGCAGGTCCGGTCTCGTAAACTGACACACGGCCGGGACAGCGGTACGCTGACCACGTGCCCTTACATATCCGCATCCGGTGACGCCTGTGGGCTGAAGATGACACGACGGCTGGTCGCTACCGTTGGGCTCTGATTGCCTCTTCTGATGGAGTTCTTTTTTAGTTAGAAAGAGAAGCTAACAATAAGAATTTAGTTATCTAGTCGCGAGCACAGGATTCTCGTAGTTGATGTTAAAATTGTTAAATCTGAGATCAGGACTTACACATTAGACCAAAAGTTAATGCTTGCTGTACTTGTTCTTGTCACATGAATCAAACCGCCTACTTCATGACCTCTTTTTTACATTTTATTCTTCACGCGTATTTCATATAAAAATGTTCAGCTAATTAACTCACTTCCCGGCGAAGGACGCGGCGTTACTTCCTGACCTTGGCATAGCCGTACCCTCTGCCAAATCAGAGGTCACATCCCTGGCCTCTGCACTACCATATGTATTTTTTTCTCCTTGTTTCTTGTTTCACAGCTTCACAAGTGGCTTACCTTTTATTTTTAACTATGTATTACTATTTTCTCGTTTGCTATATATTTGCGGATATTAATATCATTTTAATAAATCACTTCGTAAATGTGATGTAAAAGTTGGAGCTCTGGTCTACAATGGGCCTCTCTTATGTAACTTCTTTAAGGGCCCAGCAGAATTTTATAATACCTACTGTATCCAGTAATTTTTATTGAATACTTCTACTTGTTGGGATCCTTTGGAAGGCGATTTCTCATAATAAATTTACATCTTATGCAGAACTGAATGTATATTGCATCTCCATTGTTTTCAGCACACACTGATTTCGTCTCTGGATTCATAGCGACAATGGGAAACCCAGCGATATGGGTTTTGAAAAAGGACTTCTGTGGGTCTTTAAGTTTTTGACAAATAAATATCTGAGTTTCAGAGATCCATACTGGTAAAAACGTGACCAGGTACTGACTGAAGCTTTTGTTACCACTGGTACCCTATTTCGTTCAAAAAAATGTTCAAATGGCTCTGAGCACTATGGGACTCAACATCTGTGGTCATTAGTCCCCTAGAACGTAGAACTACTTAAGCCTAACTAACCTAAGGACATCACACACATCCATGCCCGAGGTAGGATTCGAACCTGCGATCGTAGCGGTCACGCGGTTCAGGACTGAGCGCCTAGAACCGCTAGACCACCGCGGCCGGCCCCTATTTCGTGACACGCCTAAACTGCGAAGAATGTGGTGTGCCCTGGTTTTTCTATAAATATTTCGGTTTATATTTAAGCCTCAACACACATCTTATTTTAGGATTTTAGGGAACTGAGACGTTGTGAAGAACCTCAGTTAATTATTTACAGTATAAGAAGGTTTCTAATACCCACCGTATTATCCGCGCTCGTGTGTATAATGATTAATATGTAGCAAACAACAGTCTCTATTGGCGTAATTTATACTATTCCGGGATTTCAGTCACCACTATTTATGTTAAGCGGCATGCGTTTAAACTTTCTGACTTCATTTACATAAATGCATGATATTCCACGCTTTTAACGAACGCCTAAAAAACAGCATATCCTCTCATGTGGACATAATGCTACATGTTGGATTTATGTGTACCTGCACCATTGTTCACTAAGGTGCGGCGTAAAATCTAAAGCTGATATTAAAAACAAATTACTTGATTTCTTACAGACTGAATGTCTTGACGAGAGATTGCTATTTTTGTACAATAGACAATGCTACTTGTTCTTCTGACTTCTCCTACCATCTCCTGCCATCTATTTACTGAAGCACTGTATGCTCTGATGGGGCATGTATTTCAAAAAATAGTTCAAATGGTTCTGAGCACTATGGGACTTAACTTCTGAGGTCATCAGTCCCCTAGGACTTAGAACTACTTAAACCTAACTAACCTAAGGACATCACACACATCCATGCCCGAGGCAGGATTCGAACCTGCGACCGTAGCAGTCGCGGGGTTCCAGACTGTAGTGCCTAGAACCGCTCGGCCACTCCGACCGGCGGACATGTATTTGACCATATGTTTTCGGACACCTGTCCTTTATGCTTTCCTTAATCGGCTTAAAACATCTTCAGTTCCTGGTTCCGCTCTGCTGTAGGCACTGCCTTGTCGAACTCTATCTGTCGATCGTCCCGAACGGGACCAGTGTAACATTCCCAGGGTCAGCACACTGGACTCGCATCACGGTGCACGACAGTTCAATTTCGTGTCCGGCCAATCAGACTTAGGCTTTATCTGATTTCCCTAAATCGCTCCAGATAAATGTTGTGACGGTTCCTTAGAATAAGGCCCTGCCGATTTCGGTCGCCATTCTTTCGTAATCTGTCACAATGACTGCGCTGGCGACAGGACATTAATCTCTAATGTTCTTTCCTTACTTTCTAACTTCTCAAAAATGGTTTAAATGGCTCTGAGCACTATGGAACTTAACATCTGAGGTCATCAGTCCCCTAGAACGTAGAACTACTTAAAGCTAACTAACTTAAGGACAGCAGACACATCCATGCCCAAGGAAGGATTCGAACCTGCGACCGTAGCGGTCGCGCGGTTCCAGACTGAAGCGCCTAGAACCCGCTTGGCCACACGGGCTGGCGCTTCGACATGGATCTGTTCTTTATGTCTGATGAAAAGCCTGGTTTCACCTAAGTGGTTATGTCAACTCAGAGAATTACGGATTCCGTGTAGTGGAGAACTACGAAACACAACTGCATGATCAGAAGGTTGGAATTTGGTGTCAAATGTCTGCAAGCAGCATTATTGGTCCCATTTTGTTTCATCAAACGGCCGAACCTTGGAGCACATTTACACAGTCTTCACGCCTGAAAGAGTTGTTAGCGGAAGTCAGTCTGCTCGTGGCCCCAGCCGGTCACGCAGGTCACCTGATCTATCACTGTGTGATTACCCTGTCTTCGAAGCCCTGATTTCTACAGTGTATCTTATCAACCCTCACAGTCTGCAGCAGAACATGTCGTACGAGACTGCAGCATTTCCAGCAATTCAGCTTCGATCCAATTTCAGAAATTTGCGGACAAGGGCCCAAAAGTGCCATGAGATGAATGCTGGTCTCTATTAGCACCTGCTATAGTCAGTTTAATACTGTATTTCCTTTTCGCTGCTATATTTCTTTGTATCCTGCAACTCTGTTTCCTGACCCACCTTTGTTCGCCCCCATTGTACAAGCTGGTACATACGTGCATCCTTCTGTTCAAAGGATTTACTTATACCATGTTCGTCTGACCAGACTTCATCCCTCGAGAAATTTCTCGTAGATCACAAATACTGGAATCACGAGGCATCTTCTAAAATGCACTATACAACATCAAAAAGTCGGTAACAGGTACTGAAAAATGTATTCACAGGTACGTGTGATCAGTTCAAACTCAATCCTCCATAGGGGCCAGCAAACCCGGCTGGTGGCCCTATTGTGTTGTGGACGGACGTGGTAGGTTACTGGACGCGTCAGCGGAAACAGTAACAGGAAAATCAAATGTAAGACAAATTTATTCAATAATTTTACAATCCACATAGCACCTTCCGTCATCTGCTATGTTCTGGCGGTGGACCCTCACGTCCGTCTACCCTGCGGTCTGACTAGACCTCTGTGAGGATGCGGCAGTGTTCTGTTCCTCCCGCGGCCCACTCTCTTCCCATCATGCTTTGTGGAGTTGGATGGCGCTGCATGTTGTCGTGCTGTCGGCTATCGAAATGACCGACGCTGCTGCCCATCGGGTGACTGCTTCGCCGTACTGTTTGTTCACAGAGCCTGGCTGGCCCTTCACTAGACTGGCGGTGGATCAGAGGCTGCGGTATTACCTCAGATCGTGCCCTAGCTCGGTGTCGTGGTCACAGCCTCCTTAGTGTCTCACCAGCAGTAGTCCTCGCTCCGATCTCGAAGATCGCTTCCAGCAACACACCAAGATGTAGTCATCCTCGCCCAAAAATGTGGTGTAGATGTACCGGAGCAATGTTAAACACACTGTTTCCTAGCAGTAACAAGAGAATCGATTGTGAACGAAGTGAACGCCATCGATCCTTCTGAACGGCTCTTCTGGACTATCGGCTGCATATGCAGTACTGTTGAGGAACGGTTTTTGTTATTGGACATGATCCGTAATGACCTAACCGTCAGTATTTGTGCTTCTTACATGTTATAAAGACGTTAGTCTATCATAACATCCTGTAATGATACTAATAGGCTTCATTAATTAGAGTTTTGAGATGGAATGAATTAGCTATTTTGACAATGTTTCATGGCGCTATGAGGGCTTGAGAATTAGCGTATTTGCTGCAGCGAACGAAAGTGACTGCGAGAATAAAGTCTGTTTAGGCGGTACTGTACTACTCTTTACCCCCCCCCCCCCCCCATGAACCATGGAGACTTGCGTGCCTCAACGATACAGATAGCCGTACCGTAGGTGCAACCACAACGGAGGGGTATCTGTTGAGAGGCCAGACAAACGTGTGGTTCCTGAAGAGGGGCAGCAGCCTTTTCAGTAGTTGCAGGGGCAACAGTCTGGATGATTGACTGATCTGGCCTTGCTGTTATGCTACCAAAACGGCCTTTTCAGTAGTTGCAGGGGCAACAGTCTGGATGATTGACTGATCTGGCCTTGCTGTTATGGTACCAAAACGGCCTTGCTGTTATGGTACTGCGAACGGCTGAAAGCAAGCGGAAACTACAGCCGTAATTTTTCCCGAGGGCATGCAGCTTTACTGTATGGTTAAATGATGATGGGGTGCCCTTGGGTAAAATATTCCGGAGGTAAAATAGTCCCCCATTCGGATCTCCGGGCGGGGACTACTCAGGAGGACGTCGTTATCAGGAGAAAGAAAACTGGCATTCTACGGATCGGAGCGTGGAATGTCAGATCCCTTAATCGGGCAGGTAGGTTAGAAAATTTAAAAAGGGAAATGGATAGGTTAAAATTAGATATAGTGGGAATTAGTGAAGTTCGGCGGCAGGAGGAACAAGACTTCTTGTCAGGTGAATACAGGGTTATAAATACAAAATCAAATAGGGGTAATGCAGGAGTAGGTTTAATAATGAATAAAAAAAATAGGAGTGCGAGTAAGCTACTACAAACAGCAGAGTGAACGTATTATAGTGGCAAAGATATATACGAAGCCCATGCCTGCTACAGTAGTACAAGTTTATATGCCAACTAGCTCTGCAGATGACGAAGAAATTGAAGAAATGTATGATGAGATAAAAGAAATTATTCAGGTAGTGAACGGAGACGAAAATTTAATAGTCATGGGTGACTGGAATTCGACAGTAGGAAAAGGGAGACAAGGAAACATAGTAGGTGAATATGGATTGGGGCTAAGAAATGAAAGAGGAAGCCGTCTGTTAGAATTTTGCACAGAACATAACTTAATCGTAGCTAACACTTGGTTCAAGAATCATAAAAGAAGGTTGTATACATGGAAGAATCCTGGAGATACTAAAAGGTATCAAATAGATTATATAATGGTAAGACAGAGATTTAGGAACCAGGTTTTAAATTGTAGAACATTTACAGGGGCAGATGTGGACTCTGACCACAATCTATTGGTTATGAACTGTAGATTAAAACTGAAGAAACTGCAAACTGGTGGGAATTTAAGGAGATGGGACCTGGATAAACTGACTAAACCAGAGGTTGTACAGCATTTCAGAGAGAGCATAAGGGAACAACTGACAGGAATGGGGGGCAAGAAATACAGTAGAAGAAGAATGGGTAGCTCTAAGGGATGAAGTAGTGAAGGCAGCAGAGGATCAAATAGGTCAAAAGACGAGGACTAGTAGAAATCCTTGGGTGAAAGAAGAAATTTTGAATTTAATTGATGAAAGGAGAAAATATAAAAATGCAGTAAATGAAGCAGGCAAAAAGGAATACAAACTTCTCAAAAATGAGATCGACAGGAAGTGCAAAATGGCTAAGCAGGCATGGCTAGAGGACAAATGTAAGGATGTGGAGGCTTCTCTCACTCGGGGTAAGATAGATACAGTCTACACGAACATTAAAGAGACCTTTGGAGGAAAGAGAGCCTCTTACATGAATATCAAGAGCTCAGATGAAAATCCAGTTCTAACAAGGGAACCTCCCCATCGCATCCCCCTCAGATTTAGTTGTAAATTGACGCAGTGGATTGACCTTGAAGAACTGAACACAGATCAATCGAGAAAACGGGAAGAAGTTGTGTGGAACTATGAAAAAATGCGCATGGACTACTCAGTTTGTATATTTTGCTTCTTTTTTTCATAGTTCCACACAACTTCTTCCTGTTTTCTCGATTAATCTGTGTTCAGTTTTTCAAGGCCTGTCCCTGTGCCAACTTATAACTAAATCTGAAGGGGATGCGATGGGGAGATTCCCTTGTAAGCAAAGAGGGGAAAGCAGAAAGGTGGAAGGAGTACATAGAGGGTCTATACAAGGGCGATGTACTTGAGGACAATATTATGGAAATGGAAAAGAATGTAGATGAAGATGAAATGGGAGATACGATACTGCGTGAAGAGTTTGACAGTGCACTGAAAGACCTGAGTCGAAACAAGGCCCCGGGAGTAGACAACATTCCATTAGAACTACTGACGGCCTTGGGAGAGCCAGTCCTGACAAAACTCTACCATCTGGTGACCAAGATGTACGAGACAGGCGAAATGCCCTCAGACTTCAAGAAGAATATAATAATTCCAATCCCAAAGAAAGCAGGTGTTGATAGATGCGAAAATTACCGAACTATCAGTTTAATAAGTCACAGCTCCAAAATACTAACGCGAATTATTTACAGACGAATGGAAAAACTGGTAGAAGCCGACCTCGGGGAAGATCAGTTTGGATTCCGTAGAAATGTTGGAACACGTGAGGCAATACTGACCTTACGACTTATCTTAGAAGCCGGCCGGTGTGGCCAAGCGGTTCTGGGCGCTTCAGTTTGGAACCGCGTGACAGCTACGGTCGCAGGTTCGAATCCTGCCTCGGGCATAGATGTGTGTGATGTCCTTAGGTTAGTTAGGTTTAAGTAGTTCTAAGTTCTAGGGGACTGATGACCTCAGCTGTTGAGTCCCATAGTGCTCAGAGCCATTTTTATCTTAGAAGAAAGATTAAGGAAAGGCAAACCTACGTTTCTAGCATTTGTAGACTTAGAGAAAGCTTTTGACAATGTTGACTGGAATACTCTCTTTCAAATTCTAAAGGTGGCAGGGGTAAAATACAAGGAGCGAAAGGCTATTTTCAGTTTGTACAGAAACCAAATGGCAGTTATAAGAGTCGGAGGGCATGAAAGAGAAGCAGTAGTAGAAGGGAGTGAGACAGGGTTCTAGCCCCTCTCCAATGTTATTCAATCTGTATATTGAGCAAGAAGTGAAGGAAACAAAAGAAAAATTTGGAGTAGGTATTAAAATCCAGGGAGAAGAAATAAAAACTTTGAGGTTCGCCGATGACATTGTAATTCTGTCAGAGAAAGCAAAGGACTTGGAAGAGCAGTTGAATAGAATGGACAGGGTCTTGAAAGGAGGATATAAGATGAACATCAACAAAAGCAAAACAAAGGTAATGGAATGTAGTCAAATCAAGTCGGGTGATGCTGAAGGAATTAGATTAGGAAATGAGACACTTAAAGTAGTAAAAGAGTTTTGCTATTTTGGGAGCAAAATAACTGATGATGGTCGTAGTAGAGTGGATATAAAATGTAGACTGGCAATGGCAAGGAAAGTGTTTCTGAAGAAGAGAAATTTGTTAACATCGCGTATAGATTTAAGTGTCAGGAAGTCGTTTCTGAAAGTATTTGTATGGAGTGTAGCCATGTATGGAAGTGAAACATGGACAATAAATAGTTCGGACAAGAAGAGAATAGAAGCTTTCGAAATGTGGTGCTACAGAAGAATGTTGAAGATTAGGTTGGTAGATCACGTAACTAATGTGGAGGTATTGAATAGGATTGGGGGAGAAGAGAAGTTTGTGGCAGAACTTAACTAGAAGAAGGGATCGGTTGGTAGGGCATGTCCTGAGGCATCAAGGGATCACAAATTTAGCATTGGAGGGCAGCGTATAGGGTAAAAATCGTAGAGGGAGACCAAGAGATGAATACACTAAGCAGTTTCAGAAGGATGTAGGTTGCAGTAGGTACTGGGAGATGAAGGAGCTTGCACAGGATAGATTAGCATGGAGAGCAGCATCAAACCAGTCTCAGGACTGAAGACCACAACAACAACAACACTCTTTACAGAGTCAACTTCGTTGATAATGAATTAATAATACCTTTTACTATGACTTGAGATACTGGAACAGAACTACCTGTTGTCAGGGCGATATCATTATATTGTTACACGGTAGCTGTTGTCAGGGCGATATCATTATATTATTACACGGTAGCCATTGAGGAATTAGAAAATTATTTGTATTTAAATGTTGAGGCGTAATATCTTGTGAATAGAAATACCAGAGTGGTTATTTTGCTAAACAGAGCTACTGTAGAAATAAATACTTATTCAAAGTTGAACAATTTCATCATATGAACAACTCTGAAAATTTGTGCTACAAGTTTACATATACACACCATTAGACATTGGTCTCTGCGGCTTTATGGGTGTTAGTTCCAACCTGCACACGGTCCGGTTTCATTATAATAGGCCATGTCTGCATTAGAACTGTAATTTGCTGATATTTTCTACACCAGAAACTGAGACTACGACATTCATACATACTAGAGTGCGCGACAAGTGTAGGTGGCCACGCATGTCGATCGTGAGAAATGAAGCTTTTGAGGACAGCAGTATGCAACAGCAGCGGTGTGGGGCCTGGAGGCTACAATTTCATATGGCTACCATTTAATCATTATAGTGACTGTACGAACCTACAAGTAAGCATAGGCATAGCTGGAAAATCTTGAAAGCTTACATCCATTCAAAGGCACTGTTAATCAAGGAGAAAGATTTCTTTGCGAAGGATATTACCATTTAACTTAACATTCAAGTAAACGTCTCTTCCTTTATTTTTTTGTCGCCATATAAAAATCGGAAACCTTTGACTTATCTCTGTCCCATTTACTTAACATATTAGCACAGTCAGCTATCTTTTTACGTCTTTGTGTTAATTCACTCTACAAGAATCTCACGAATAAGTCTTTCATTCTGATACATGATTATTTTTCTAAGAATATAATACAATGCACATATAAATGGTAATTCTTGTGACTGATTCACTCATATGTAAATGTTCTGTTTACATTGTCTATAATACTTGGTTCAAATGGTTCTGAGCACTATGGGACTTAACATCACAGGTCATCAGTCCCCTAGAACTTAGAACTACTTAAACCTAAGTAACCTAAGGACACCACACACATCCATGCCCGAGGCAGGATTCGAACCTGCGACCGTAACGGTCGTGCGGTTCCAGACTGAAGCGCCTAGAACCGCTCGGCCACACCGGCCAGCCCCGTAATACTCCTCTACATGTTGCAAACATGTGACTCATTGACACTTTACGTCTGTCCGATTCTGTCAGGTCGTCAATTGATAATAACAATGAGAAATGCAAAGTACTATTCAGGTAGATTACGATTTGTGTAGGCACTATGTTGAAAGTAGTTTTTGTCCAATACAAAACATCCCACTCCCCCGTAGCAACAAGTTTGCTAGAACTGTAAAACTCCCATTCTTATAACAATTTACTGCCACATTCTCTGGTGAAAAGGCACAATAGATCCAATGATTCCACATTCTGTGGACCACAAAGGAAACTAACACAACACAAGAGAATCAATATATATCCATCTCCCCTATACATTCTCAGACCTGAGTCTGTACGGCATGTTACGCCTTGCTCCAGCTCTATGTGCCAGCTCATACTCTCATTGCTTGAAAGAAGATGCTTCTATTAAAGCGTCAGCTACACCCTGAAAAGGTTTTACACAACTAGTATGGACCCTCAGAAGTGCTAGTAGGGAAGTACAACTCAACATTCACCACTAACGACATTTGTACCACTTGGTATGGCCCTTGAAACTTAGGAAAATTAGGAATTTTTTGTCTTACCCTTTAGTATATATGGTTTCATGAACAGAACCCATTGTCCTACGTTGTAATTTTGTAGCTTTCTCGTTGCTAACCCCCATATGCTCCTCACGTTGTAATGCTTTCATACTGGCCGATTTCACCTCCTGCCATACTTCCATTAATGCCCTTACAAACTGCTTCACTTACTCGCCTTCACTCTCTGTAGCACATCAAAAGGTCATTACATTTTCTGCCATGCCTGTACACCCATTTGTTTGTGGATTTAACAGACAGGTATGCAATTTATTGACTCTTAACAAATATCACAACTGCTTCATGAGATCAGACATTAGATTAGTAACACGGTCTATGTTTATGGTCTCTGGCACTCTGAATTTGAGCATCCATTTATGGACCATAACTTGTGCCACTGTATTTGCTTTTTTATCTGGTATTGCCACCATTACCAAATATCTCGAAACTTCTGCTAAAACGTCCTAAGACATCAACCCGTATAATTGGAAACGGTTTGTCTGATTCAAGTAACCTCGAAGCTGATTTTTTTTTATGGCTGAAGCCCTCACGTTGAGCTCCAGGAATACAATTCTAGGTGTACTTCTCCACATTTTGCTGTCGTTTTCTCCACCAAAACTCTTCTGCAATTCATGTGTCTGTTGCTCTCCTGACTCCATGATACAAAAGTATGTGACCACGTGATTGTGCGAAACTACAGTCGGAAGTGCAGCAGGAACAATGATTTGCAGACCACACTTCATCAATCTGTCGAGCAATATGTCCTGTACACAGACGATATGCTTGCCATGTAGCTGGATTTAACAATCAGCTGCTTCTACCTTCTTCCAGTAAACTTGGCTCTGTACTAACTCTTGTAACACAGCAACTTTCCGACTTAATGTATCCTCATGTGCATGTTCAACTCTCATTTTATGGGTTACCTCACGCTGGGATTTTCTCAGTTCCAAAGCTCATCTCATCACCTGACATAAAGGGTCTTTTAAGCCCAGCAAACGCTTCAACAATGTATAATCTATCAATACTGTCAACTTACATCCTTATAAATTCTGTATATCACAGCTAGTAATTCCTTCTCCATTTTTTAATACTGTTCCAAATAATGTATGGTCTATCTTGATGCTATAATGTTTGTTAAAGATTTGGACATGCACACAGAATGACCGGAAGAAGTGTTTAACAGATCAAGATCTGCATGACTCACACTTAGCATCAGCAAGTGTCATCTTGCTCAGTCACATAGGTGACTTACCTGGTTCCTGAACCCCTGTTGTATTCTGTCAGATAATTCACAAAATGTGGACACATCACTTAAACCCTCACAATACAAAACATAACATTTTGCATCACCTGTGACATGTATTTTGTCCATCTGTAAACACACCGCCATAGAAGAATTACGAAACTTAGCTGTGGACCAGACATCAGTTATAAACACATTTGTATCCTCGGACGTTTTACCAGACAAAGGACTTACAAGTTTGCGGCAGAGGGATCCAGGGGAATAGAAGAAACAGTTACCTCAAATTTCACTTCATCAACCCTTGACCCTGACAGCCATAAGGTTTAACATACAATTCAATTACAGCACCTAATCATGGCTCAGAGACATTCCAAACAGTCATCAGCTTCATGGCCATATCTCCTACAGGCGGGACACATAGCAGGTATGAACTTATAAAAGGGAGCGAAGTGACCTGATAAATTGCAAACCACACATCAAGCTTGTTCCAAATATAACCATACCCTCTGAACTGAGATAGGTCTAATGCCTCAGTTGGTTTTTCAAATGAAACGTTCCAGTCCCTAAGCCTTAATCTGGATATGGTATACCAACACACCCCCAAAAGCACAAATGTTTCTTGCCCACTCACCCCACAACTGCTACAGGTATTGGCTACTGATGTGCTGCTGCAGGCGAGGTTCTCCAGCGGTGGCGACAGCCGGTATCAGCTCTTTTTAGGCAAAATTGTAGGATGCAGGGTGCCCAGCTGGTGCCCCTACTATGTTCAGGAATATTGTGGTAGGCTTCTGGTCGCTGCATATCACAGCATCTTCTTCCTGTCGGTTAAATTTCGCGTTTGTAGCACGTCATCTTCGTGGTGTAGCAATTTTAATGCCCAGAAGTGTACATTAATCAAGCAAAAATAATTGACCACCTGCATAATAGCGGGCTGGTCCACCTCTGGATCGCAGCACGGCAGAGATTCTGAGTGGCATGGGTTCGGTACATCCAGAGGTATGTGAGAACAGGTCTGTATGAGCACGTCACGTAGTACCCGAAAATTACAAGCTGGTGGTTTGTGGGCGTGGAGCTGGCGCTGTGTAACGACCCGTATGTGTAGTAGTTCACATCACGCGAATTTGATGAACGGTGACACCAGCGTGAGTTCAGTATCATTCTCTTCAAAAGACTGTAACTCGATTCTGACTCTGTGACAGGAGCAGTTATCCTGCTGGAAGATGTCATTTAGCATGAAGGGGCACGGTGTCGTGGTGCCTTCGAGTACTGCCACAGGTCCCACAGAAGGACAAGTGAATGTCCCCGACAGCATAACACCGCCCCAGCAGCCGGAGTCCGTGGCCCAGCGCTATCTCGAGCTGCTGCTCTTCAGGGTGACGGCGTACCCGGACACGACCGTCGTGTACCTGCTGTAACTGACTCACATTGGTACACGGTCCTGTCTCTGTGTTTCCGGGCCCACTTCAGCTGGAACTGACGATGCTGTCGGTCCGACATGGGAACAAGTAGGTGTAGTCTGCCGCAGACCTCTGTGTTCAATTTCCACTCGACGGTTTTCTTTGGAACATTTGTGCCTGCACCAACGTTGTTTATTGTCATCAGATTTGCATCTTTCCTTGATCTTATAAGTCTGTAACATTTACACTTAATTTGCAATATTACAATCATTAAATAATATTCTGTAACTGTTGTTGTTGTTGTAGTCTTCAGTCCTGAGACTGGTTTGATGCAGCTCTCCATGCTACTCTATCCTGTGCAAGATTCTTCATCTCCGAGTACCTACTGCAACCTACATCCTTCTGAATCTGTTTAGTGTATCCATCTCTTGGTCTCTCTCTACGACTTTTACTCTCCGCGCTGCGCTCCAGTACTAAATTGGTCATCCCTTGATGCCTCAGAATATGTCCTATCAATCGATCCCTTCTTCTAGTCAAGTTGTGCCACAAATTTCTCTTCTCCCCAATTCTATTCAGTACCTCCACATTAGTTATGTGATCTACCCATCTAATCTTCAGCATCCTTCTGTAGCACCACATTTCGAAAGCTTCTATTCTATTTTTCTCTAAACTATTTATCGTCCATGTTTCAATTCCATACATGGCTACACTCCATACAAATACTTTCAGAAAAGACGTCCTGACACTAAAATCTACACTCGATGTCAACAAATTTTTCTTCTGCATAAACGCTTTCCTTCCCATCGTCAGTCTACATTTTATATCCTCTATACTTCGACCATCATCAGTTATTTTGCTCCCCAAATAACAAAACTGATTTACTACTTTAAGGGTCTCATTTCGTAATCTAATACCCTCAGTTATCACCCGATTAAATTCGACTACATTCCATTATCCTCGTTTTGCTTTTGTTGATGTTTATCTTATATCCTCCTTTCAAGACACTGTCCATTCCGTTCAGCTGCTCCACCAAGTCCTTTGTTGTCTCTGACAGAATTACAATGTCATCGGCGAACCTCAAAGCTTTAATTTCTTCTCCATGGATTTTAATTACTACTCTGAATTTTTCTTTTGTTTCCTTTACTGCTTGCTCAATATACAGATTGAATAACATCGGCGATAGTCTACAAACCTGTCTCACTCCTTTCCCAACCACTGCTTCCCTTTCATGCCCCTCGACTCTTATAACTGCCATCTGGTTTTTGTACAAATTGTAAATAGCCATTCGCTCCCTGTATTTTACCCCTGCCACCTTCAGAATTTGAAAGAGAGCATTCCAGTCAACATTGTCAAAAGCTTTCTCTAAGCCTAAAAATGCTAGAAACGTAGATTTGCCTTTACTTAATCTATTTTCTAAGATAAGTCGTAGGGTCAGTATTGCCTCACGTATTCCAACATTTCTACGGAATCCAAACTGATCTTCCCCGAGGTCGGCTTCTACCAGATTTTCCGTTCGTCTGTATAGAATTCCTGTTAGTATTTTGCAGTCGTGGCTTACTAAACTGATACTTCGATAATTTTCACATCTGTCAACCTCTACTTTCTTTGGGATTCGAATTATTATATTCTTTTTGAAGTCTGAGGGTATTTCGCCTGTCTCATACATCTTGTTCACCAGATGGTAGAGCCGGCCAAGGTGGCCGAGCGGTTCTGGGCGCTACAATCTGGAACCGCGCAACCGCTACGGTCGCAGGTTCGAATCCTGCCTCTGGCATGGATGTGTGTGATGTCCTTACGTTAGTTAGGCTTAAGTAGCTGTAAGTTCTGGGGGACTGATGACCTCAGATGTTAAGTCTCATAGTGCTCAGAGCCATTTGAACCAGATGGTAGAGTTTCGTCAGGGCTGGCTCTCCCAACGCTATCAGTAGTTCTAATGGAATGCTGTCTACTCCCGGGGTCTTGTTTCGACTTAGTTCCTTCAGTGCTCTGTCAAACTCTTCACGCAGTATCATATCTCCCATTTCATGTTCACCTACATCCTCTTCCATTTCCATAATATTGTCCTCAAGAACATCGCCCTTGTATAGACCCTCTATATACTTCATCCACCTTTCTGCTTTCCCTTCTTTGCTTAGAACTGGGTTTCCATATGAGCTCTTGATATTCATGCAAGTGGTTCTCCTTTCTCCAAAGGACTCTTTAATTTTCCTGTAGGCAGTATCAATCTTACCCCTAGTGATATGTGCCTCTACATCCTTACATTTATCCTCTAGCCATCCCTGCTTAGCAATTTTGCACTTCCTGTCGATCTCATTTTTGAGACGTTTGAATTCCTTTTTGCCTGCTTCTTTTTCTGCATTTTTGTATTTTCTCCTTTCATCAATTAAATTCAGTATCTCTTCTGTTACCCAAGGATTTCTATTAGCCCTTGTCTTTTTACGTACATGATCCTCTGCTGCCTTCACTATTTCATCTCTCAAAGCTACCCATTCTTCTTCTACTGTATTTCCTTAACCCATCTTTGTCAATCGTTCCCTAATGCTCTCCCTGAAACACTCTACAACCTCTGGTTCTGTCCGTTTATCCAGATCCTATCTCCTGAAATTCCCACCTTTTTGCAGTTTCTTCAGTTTTCATTTACAGTCCATAATCAATAGATTGTGGTCAGAGGCCACATCTACCCATGGAAATTTCTTACAATTTAAAACCTGGTTTCTAAATCCCTGTCTTACCATTTTATAATCTATCTGAAACCTGTCAGTATTTCCAGACTTCTTACATGTATACAACCTTCTTTTATGATTCTTGAACCAAGTGTTAGCTATGACTAAGTTATGCTGTGTGCAAAATTCTACCTGGTAGCTTCCTCTTTCATTCATTACCCTCATTCACATACTACGTTTCCTTCTCTTCCTTTTCCTACTACCAAATTCCAGTCACCCATGACTACTAAATATTCGTCTCCCTTCACTATCTGAATAATTTCTTTTATCTCATCATACATTTCATCAATCTCTTCGTCATCTGCAGAGCTAGTTGGCATATAAACTTGTACTACTGTGGTAGCTGTGGGCTTCGTATATATCTTGGCCACAATAATGCGTTTACTATGCTGTTTGTAGTAGCTTACCTGCATTCCCATTTTTTATTCATTATTAAACCTACTGCTGCATTGCTCCTATTTGATTATGTATTTATAACCCTGTATTCACCTGACCAGAAGTCTTGTTCCTCTTGCCACCGAACTATATCTAACTTTAACCTATCCTTTTCCCTTTTTAAATTTTCTAACCTACCTGCCCGATTAAGGGATCTGACATTCCACGCTCCGACCCGTAGAACGTCAGTTTTCTTTCTCCTGATAACGACGTCCTCCTGAGTAGTCCCCGCCCGGAGATCCGAATGGGGGACTATTTTACCTCCGGAATATTTTACCCAAGAGGACGCCATCATCATTTAACCATACAGTAAAGCTGCATGCCCTCGGGAACAATTACGGCTGTAGTTTCCCTTGCTTTCAGCCGTTCGTAGTACCAGCGCAGCAAGGACTTTTTGGTTAGTGTTACAAGGCCAGATCAGTCAATCATCCACACTGTTGCCCCTGCAACTACTGAAAAGGCTGCTGCCCCTCTTCAGGAACCACACGTTTGTCTGGCCTCTCATCAGATACCCCTCCGTTGTGGTTGCACCTACGGTACAGTTGTCTGTATGGTTGAGGCACGCAAGCCTCCCCACCAACGGCAAGGTCCATGTTTCATAGTTGGGCGGGGGTCTGTAACTGTATAACAATGTGCAATAATAGTGTCTGTAGCTGTATAACAATATTATTGCACATTTGTTCATACTTTTGATGCTACTTGTTAAGAAACTGAGCTAGAGTAATGCATTTAATATGAAGATAAAATGTAGTCCCTGAATTTGATAAACAGTGGATGTCGGAATTGTACGTAGATAACCGCTGTTTATTGTATTCAGTGTTAGTTGTACTGTTAGTCGGAGACTGAGTCTTGCCAGAATCCATACACACCGCTTCCTTTACAATGCTCTTTCGGTTTCTCTTCTTAGATTTCTTCTTCCTCTCATACAGCTTATTGACTTGCAGTTTGTGAAAATCTCTTAAAGTTTACAAACACTTCAACTTAGACTCAATGGATGTCTTCTTCCTCTCATACAGCTTATTGGCTTACAGTTTGTGAAAGTCTTTTAAAGTTTTCAAAGCCTTCAACTTAGATTCAATGCATTTCAATTTTACTAGTTCAGTGCACTTTTTTTTACCATTTCCAGGGATTTCACTTTGGCTGTGTATTCGACAGAAGCGCTACATGTATATGTGTGAGAACATCAAAAGGAAATATTGACGTTCGTATTACATATGTGTATATGTTTCATAAGGTGCCTTAATTGGTGGGTAAGTCTCTTTGAGTAAATTCAACACTTTACTTTTGTATCTATTTCCTCAGAGAATCTACATCTACATTTACATCTACATGGATACTCTACAAATTACATTTAAGTGCCTGGCAGATGGTTCATCGAACCATCTTCACATTTCTCTATTATTCCAATCTCGTATAGCGCTAGGAAAGAATGAACACCTGTATCTTTCCGTACGAGCTCTGATTTCCCTTATTTTATCGTGGTGATCGTTCCTCCCTATGTAGGTTAGTGTCAAAAAAAAATATTTTCGCATTCGGAGGAGAAAGTTGGTGATTGGAATTTCGTGAGAAGATTCCGTCGCAACAAAAACGCCTTTCTCTTAATGATTTCCAGCCCAAATCCTGTATCATTTCTGTGACACTCTCTCCCATATTTCGCGATATTAGAAAACGTGTTGCCTTTCTTTGAACTTTGTCGATGTACTCCGTCAGTCCTATCTGGTAAGGATCCCACACCACGCAGCAGTATTCTAAAAGAGGACGGACAAGCATAGTGTAAGTGGTCTCCTTAGTAGATCCGTTACATTTTCTAAGTCTCCTGCCAAAAAAACGCAGCCTTTGGTTTGCCTTCCCCACAGAATTTTCTGTGTGTTCATTCCAATTTAAGTTGTTCGTAATTGTAATACCTAGGTATTTAATTGAATTTACGGCTTTTACATTAGACTGATTTATCGTGTAAACGAAGTTTAACGAGTTCCTTTTAGCACTCATGTGGATGACCTCACACTTTTCGTTATTTAGGGTCAACTGCCACGTTTCGCACCATTGAGATATTTTTTTATAAATCGTTTTGCATTTTGTTTTGATCTTCTGATGATTTTATTAGTCGATAAACGACAGCGTCATATGCAAACGACCGAAGACGTCTGCTCAGATTGTCTCCCAAGTCGTTTATATACACTCCTGGAAATTGATATAAGAACACCGTGAATTCATTGTCCCAGGAAGGGGAAACTTTATTGACACACTCCTGGCGTCAGATACATCACATGATCACACTGACAGAACCACAGGCACATAGACACAGGCAACAGAGCATGCACAATGTCGGCACTAGTACAGTGTATATCCACCTTTCGCAGCAATGCATGCTGCTATTCTCCCAAGGAGATGATCGTAGAGATGCTGGATGTAGTCCTGTGGAACGGCTTGCCATGCCATTTCCACCTGGCGCCTCAGTTGCACCAGCGTTCGTGCTGGACGTGCAGACCGCGTGAGACGACGCTTCATCCAGTCCCAAACATGCTCATTGGGGGACAGATCCGGAGATCTTGCTGGCCAGGGTAGTTGACTTACACCTTCTAAAGCACGTTGGGTGGTACGGGATACATGCGGACGTGCATTGTCCTGTTGGAACAGCAAGTTCCCTTGCCGGTCTAGGAATGGTAGAACGATGGGTTCGATGACGGTTTGGATGTACCGTGCACTATTCAGTGTCCCCTCGACGATCACCAGTGGTGTGCGGCCAGTGTAGGAGATCGCTCCCACACCATGATGCCGGGTGTTGTCCCTGTGTGCCTCGGTCGTATGCAGTCCTGATTGTGGCGCTCACCTGCACGGCGCCAGACACGCATACGACCATCATTGGCACCAAGGCAGAAGCGACTCTCATCGCTGAAGACGACACGTCTCCATTCGTCCCTCCATTCACGCCTGTCGCGACACCACTGGAGGCGGGCTGCACGATGTTGGGGCGTGAGCGGAAGACGGCCTAACGGTGTGCGGGACCGTAGCCCAGCTTCATGGAGACGGTTGCGAATGGTCCTCGCCGATACCCCAGGAGCAACAGTGTCCCTAATTTGCTGGGAAGTGGCGGTGCGGTCCCCTACGGCACTGCGTAGGATCCTACGGTCTTGGCGTGCATCCGTGCGTCGCTGCGGTCCGGTCCCAGGTCGACGGGCACGTGCACCTTCCGCCGACCACTGGCGACAACATCGATGTACTGTGGAGACCTCACGCCCCACGTGTTGAGCAATTCGGCGGTACGTCCACCCGGCCTCCCGCATGCCCACTATACGCCCTCGCTCAATGTCCGTCTACTGCACATACGGTTCACGTCCACGCTGTCGCGGCATGCTACCAGTGTTAAAGACTGCGATGGAGCTCCGTATGCCACGGCAAACTGGCTGACACTGACGGCGGCGGCGCACAAATGCTGCGCAGCTAGCGCCATTCGACGGCCAACACCGCGGTTCCTGGTGTGTCCGCTGTGCCGTGCGTGTGATCATTGCTTGTACAGCCCTCTCGCAGTGTCCGGAGCAAGTATGGTGGGTCTGACACACCGGTGTCAATGTGTTCTTTTTTCCATTTCCAGAAGTGTAGATATAGTCCAGTGAAACTGTCAGAAAAACGCCTGTACCTTGCAAAAGGTGGGGTAGAAGATTTTATTTTTTTAACTCGTTCATATTGCTGGAAAGATTATAAAACCAAGTTTTGCCAACAGAATTTCTCTTGGGAAAACTTTCTGCAATCAAAAAACTTCGAAAATTTCGGACTTTTTTCAGTTTTTTCAAAATATCTCAGTTTCATTTGTTCCTATCGCTTTAACGTCTATTTTCTTTTTTAAAGAGCACAAAATTCTCTACAAATTTGATTCTTACCATTTTTTCTACTCCCAGTATCTAAGGCGCTACAGCGCGTCAAAGAATACCAATTTTTCAAATTTCGAGCAAAGAATAGTTGGTGACAATTTCCACGATGTAAAGTTCCGTAGAAAAGATAAAGTTGTGACTTCACTTCTGCGTTCAATTCTGTAAAAGCTGGGACCACTAAAATTACTCCTGTTGATCCTGTAACTCTTTTCCAAAGGATTTGTTTAATGAAACAAAGTGAAGAAGAGTTAAAAGCCTTTCTGAAATATGAACTTGCTCCTTACCCAATGTCCCTATTCTCAGAAAAAGGCATGCGAAAAGGAACAAAATCTTCATTCTACAATGCCTTCGTTCCAGTGGAAGATGTGAAGTAAGGTGGACTGAGTAAATTTTTTGTCATTGATGGAGGGTACCTTATCCACAAAGTGACTTGGACTCGAAATGTTTGCTTCAAGTCAATAGCCCAAAGCTATGTTTCTTACCTGCAACGTCATTTTGGATCTCAGTTTGCTATTGTATTTGATGGGTATCTATGTGAGGGAGACAAATGTAGCACAAAGAGTGCTTAGAGGATTCGTAGATCCTAACAACATTCTTCGATTGACGTTGTGGTTGAATCAGAGATGGTGAACCAAGTCCCTCAGGACAAGTTCTTGTACAACGAACGAAACAAGATGCGTTTGATCACACTTCGTAAAATGGAATTTCTGGAGTGTAGCATTGAAGTGCAGCAGGCACAAGAAGATGCTGACGTTATAATTGTAACATCTGTCATTTCAAGAAACAAAGATTTTGGAAGTGTTGTCATTGTAGGAGAAGATGTTGACCTGCTTGTGCTCATGACCGGTTTGGGGCAAGGCATTAAAAACTTATTTGTCTGAAAGCCAGGAAGAGGAAATGCAGAAGACAAGTGGTTTTCCTCTGCATCTTACAAGTTTGACAGTGAATATATTCTGTACACTCACGCCTTTAGCGGATGTGATACAACATCTGCTTTGGTCAAGGAAAAATTAAGTGCTGCAATATTGTTGCGAAAAATGAACACCTAACCTCAGCGCTTTGCACGTTCAATAAACCACATACTACCTGTGAAGAAATAACAACAGCAGGAGAACAGGTTCTGGTGACACTGAGGAACCTAGCCCATCAAAACGTTGGAAGTGATGCTCATATCTGTCTCAAGTGCACTTAAGTGCAATATTACAAGTATTACACACCCAGAACTGTCGACATTTTTTAGTAACTGACAATGTATTTTAATTGTAATAAAGCTACTTATTTTTTATGTCACCTGTGTGGCTTTTATACACAAGAATAATTACCTACCTAATTAGGTTCCCTATTGCAACTAATAACAGTTCACTTTCCTGAGACACTTTATTTTGTGTGCGTGTGTATGTGTGTGTGTGTGTGTGTGTGTGTGTGTGTGTGAGTGAGTGTGTGTTTTTATGTCTCTTAATGATGAATTTTAATATTTATAGTTTTACAAATACCAGGGCTGAGGTAGCCCATAGTGAACCTCAGGTAGTGATGTAAGAATCACAATAGTTGGGTGCCCAGCAATCCTCATGTTGCATACAGAGAAATTGAATACCTGAAAGTGAGGTGGTAAATTCCAACTTATAACATGATGTATAATGTATTTATACTACACAAACAGAAACTGAAAAAATAGTGTTCAAAAATTAGGTATCTTGCCACTATGCTTAAAATTTGAAAAATTGGTATTTTTTGAGGCGCTGTAGCGCCTTAGATATTGGGAGTAGAAAAAGAATGGCAAGAATCAAATTTGTAGAGAATTTTGTGCTCTTTAAAAAAGAAACTAGACGTTAAAGCGATAGAAGCAAATGAAACTGAGATATTTTGAAAAAACTGAAAAATGTCCGAAATTTTCGAAGTTTTTTGACTGCAGAAAGTTTTCCCAAGCGAAATTTTGTTGGCAAAACACAGTTTTCTAATCCTTCCAACCATATGAACGAGTTGAAAAAATAAACTCTTCTACCCCACCTTTTGCAAGGTATATCTACTATTTGACTAGACTAATAAGGAACAGCAAAGAGAAGTGTACTACAGTTGTATATTTTAAGCCATAATGAATATTTCCGACCCAGAAAGGAGGTAATATGCTGATTAACGGTTTTCGAAAAACTAAAACTTCTTTCACTGCATCCCATGTTTGTCACGAAACTCTGTACTTGTAAGTTGCAGTGTTAAATCTTGCTTTACACTTATCTTTCCTTGGCCTTCTGCGGTGTACTGGAAGTACGGAAGTGAGACCATATAAATAACCATTCTACACATTACAGATTTCATTGAGATAAATTCTTTTAGAATACCTTGTTTCATAGATTCAGACACATTGTCTAAACATTTTAACATGAGACATTAAGTTAATATTTCGTTTACCTGACATAGGTTGCCATGTTTTTCTTTTTTTCTTTTTTTTCTTTTTTCTTCGTCAGATGATGATTACGTTCCGTACTTTCACTACAAACGTCACTCAGTTGCTCACCTTTCATATTAGTATTTCCACAAAACTATAGACGTCTTAGAGCATTACAAACTACTAGGCCAACCACACTCAGGTTTTCAGTCAGTTCCCTAAATCGTTTAAGGCGAATACCGCGATGGCATGGAATATTTGTGCCCTAACCTTTCTAATTCGAGTTTGTGATCCGTCTGTAACGACCTTATCACCGGCTGTGAGTTAAATCAAACTCTTCGCTGCTTCTTTTTCTGAAGTGGCTTGCTGAGGTGGGAAGACGAGAAGGGCTCTCCGCCTCGAGCAGAACCAAACGTCGTTACTCACTGTGCTGTTGATTCCAGCCTTCGGGTTTGACGTCACCTTTAACCTACAGTCTGTATCTTGTTTTTGTCCAAATGAGTGTAATTAATCTGTTATTAAATGATGAGAGTGTGTGGGGGAAAACATAGAAATCAGATTTCCAATAGTTTTGTTATATTTTGTTATTCTGATGACAATGGATTAATACTGTTACTACTTGTCCTACAAGTCTATCCCAATAATCAGCGACCATTCAGATATATCTTCTGTGTACATGATCCGTGTGTCTGTCGGCTCTCTATTGGTCTATCCCATTGGTACTACCATTGAAGAAATGTCTCCTGTGAAAACTACCATCGCTATGGTAATAAGCAGGAAACCTCCCAACGCAACGCTACAAAGAAATAAATCCATGGAAATGGTGATTGGCCTTTGATAACTGCTTAGTTCTCTAATTCTGTTGCTTTAGGAGAGCAACATTACCGCACCGCAGCTCTCATCACATGCGTGGCAGAAAAATGTCTATATTCCTTCCATTGAAAACAATGCTTGATTGTGAGAACTATTGCTTCAAAGAAATATGAACTTTTTCGTAGCATTTTGCATGCTGCTTCCTGATACGTCATGCAAACTTGCTTAATGTGTAGAGTTAAAAAGTTCACAGAAATATTCATAACATTCTTATCTGGCAACGTGTCGTGTGAAGTTTGAATGTCAATCCCCATAGCTTTATCACATGGGGTTTCTAATGTTATATTCAGCAATATATTTTAAGGTGCTATCTTCAGCATGTCGTGCTCCTTAAAATTGCACTTTAGATCCTGCATTGTATGTACGTTATACTATTTATTTTTCTCAAATAATCATCTTACGGCAGATTTATTGAAAACAGTGAAACACCTTGAATCACTCGGAACAGCCATACTTGTTTTAATTTTTGTAATGTTTCATATGTAAATTGAATGATACAGGCAGTATAATTACTTGACCACCTGCATCAATACTCGTTATCACGGTTTACGTAATAAATTTACGTGAGAAGTTAGTTACGCTTATTAAAGCACATAGCATTTAGACACATGTACTCTCACACTTCCCTTGTGTATCACTCAGGGGATGCATGTTGTCTAGAGCTACCATCAACATTTCACGATGCCTTGTAACGCCCACCACACCCACCACCGTAATTTTCCAAATTGATTGTTGGACTATTGCCGACGATGACAGAGCGACCGTGATGTCTTTTAAAACAAATAACGTGACTGTGGAACTGAACTGCGAAGAATTGATTTTTATTAATCGTGAAATGTTGATGGTAGCTCTAGAGGACATGCATCCCCTGAATGGTACACAAAGCTAATTTAGATAATCAATCAATTTGAAAAACTTATTTTGCATTTCTGCATTCCAAACAAATCTTATTGTTTCCTGTAATACATTATCCAGTAGCCGAGGGGCGAATGCTTATACTCACAATAATAAACATGACAGTACTACACTGCCTTCAGACACCCACATCATTACCTTCACAACAGCTTCTTCGACAGTGTGTATCAAATTTCGGAGTAGCTACGCAGATGCACGGACACTAACTGCAAGCCACGTATGATCATAGGCAATATGTGCCTCTAACGCTGAGCGGAGAACCAGATATCAGAGACTGGCTCCCTAATTGATCCAGTGCTCGCAACACGAGGCCAGGTAGGTTAGGCGCCCGCCCCTGTAGTTAGCGGGTAACTTGAGCGAGCCCGGTTCTGGAGCACGCTTTGACGTCCGCTTGCAGCAGGCGAGTCGTGTGTGCCGCGATCCTGCCCCCCAGCTGCATACAGTGTACCAGTGCATCGCAATGCGCTCACATGGCCAACTTTCGAAAATGTGCTCACATCTGATTTACAGTAAAATGAAAACTCGCAGTACCCTCTCCAGTTTTACGCACACGACAAGAGTATTCTGGCCGTGTCAAAGGAAACTAAATTACAGAGTTATCACGACGCATCAGCTAATACTGTGCTACAATAAACCCCCACCCTGGACGGAAAGAAATGCGTTTACAGAATGACTTGATGTTGAAACTATCATAATATGATGGCTTCCTGAAAAGTATGTCCCCGAATGTTTTATGCGGAAACCCCAAAACATTTTTTAAAAACTACTATTAACATTCTGCATCTTTTTCTTCACGTCTTCATACTTATTTATCCAAATTGTTCGACGAACACATTTCTCCCAAAGAGAGAAAAGTTTGCGATCGTAACACCGTCACTGCAGACGGTTTGAGGCTGCTGACGGAGCCACAACCTCACCTTTGCATGCACCGCTTCATCATAATCAAAGTGAAATCCTCGAACGCGAAGTTTTCGAGACAGATTAAAATCGGATGGCGTCATGTCGGGACTACATGGAGGGTGATCGATGACAGTAAACGCAAGGAGTGCTCATGAGTGGTTTGCCATTGTCACACTGAAGATGCTGCATGTGTGGCCGAACTTTTGGAATTCTAAACTCGATTACAACACACTGTTTCTTACGCACCTACATACACTGAAGCGCCAAAGAAACTGATACAGGCAAGACAAGTGTCTGGAGGAGTTTTTAGATCGGTTACTGCTGCTACAATGGCAGGTTATCAAGGTTGGAGTTTGAAATTGGTGCTATAGTCGACGCACGAGCGATGGGGCATAGCATTTCCGAGGTAGCGATGAAGTGGGGATTTTCATTTCACTAGTGTACCGCAAATATCAGGAATCCGGTAAAACACCAAATCTCCGACATCTCTGTCGCCGGAAACAGGTCCTGTAAGAACGGGACCGACGGCGACTGAAGAGAATCGTTCAACGTGGTAGAGGTGCAGCCCTTCTGCAAAATGCTGGAGATTTCAATTCTGGGCCATCAACAAGTGTCAGCGTGCGAACCAACCAACGAAACATTATCGATATGGGCTTTCGGAACCGAAGGGCCACTGGTATACCCTTGATGGCTGCACGACACAAAGCTTTACGCCTCGCTTGGAGCCGTCAACACCGTCATTGGACAGTTGATGACTGGAAACATGTTGCCTGATCGGACGATTGTCGATACATGTTGTATCGAGTAGACAGACGTGTACAGGTATGGAGATAACCTCATGAACTCACGGACCCTTCATTTCAGCAGGGGACTGTTCAAGCTGGTGGAGGCTCTTTCATGGTGTGGGGCACGGCCAGGTGGTGTGATATTGAGCCCCTGATAGTCTAGATACGACTCTGACGGTTGACACGTACGTAAGCATCCAGTCTGATCACTTGCATCCATTCACGTCCATTGTGCATTCCGGCGGCCTTGTGCAACTACAGCAGAACAATGCGACACCCCACACGTCCAGAAATGCTACAGAGTGGCTCCATAAACACTCTTCTGAGCTTATACACTTCCGCTAGTCATCAAACTACCCAGACATGAACATTATTGAGTATATCTAGGATGCTTTGCAACGTGCTGTTCAGAAGGGATTTCCACCCGCTCGTACTCTTACGGAATTATGTACAGCCCTGCAGGATTTATGGTGTCAGTTTCCTCCAGCACTACTTCAGACATTAGTCGAGCACATGTCACATCATGTTGTGGCACTCCTGCGTGCTCGCGGGGGCTCTACGCGGTATTTGGGAGGTGTACCATTTTCTTTGGCTTTCCAGTGTAGTTACGTTACACACCGCCAAGTTACATCCTGCAGTTCGGGGCCTTCTAGCGGCAGAGCGCTGCAAATACGTAGAATCAAGAATAAAGGTGCAGACTGTTATTAAATATGTTATTCAAAAAACTTTAAGAGTTTTCAGGTACTACCACAATCTAAAACCACCAACAAATATTTAATGTGTTCTACATTATTATGAAAAACATTCAGTACATATACTGCTATACAGAGCGAGTATCGTTAAATTAGATGCATTATTTTACGTTACTATAGATTTAGTGTATTTCTGTTTTAATGTAACAACTACCGCAGAGAGAATGTATGACACCTTTGAAGACCGGCCGGGCTTCGAATATCTGGTCACAAGCCATAATGCGCCAAAAGCATCATCCCTCAAGGGAACAATCGCATATTGTCTCTGTTTTATCTCTGAGAGTGTTGTACTAATTTTTATAATTTTATTTTTGCGGAATTTTTTTGAGTTCAGTGCAGTTTTTACCATAGAGGCTTGTTAATTTTAACGTACAAAGCCTACAACGCCAGTAAACTTATATTGCATATTGGAAGCTAATGTATCTGTTAGTTGCATTTACTGAACTTTCTGGGGTAGATGGAAATTAGTTTTATCTGAAAAATGTATTTCAGTGTTTTATTAAATGGTCTAGTCTGAAGACGGTGCTCTGGGACGTACGACCAAATGTTTGTGAGTTACTTAGACAAGACAGTTTTAAGGGAGAAAAATTTGATTACTGTTTTTGAACTGTGCAAACATTTTCTGTTTCATTCAGTTGCAATTTAATGACTGCTACGCTGTCAGATATGTTAGAAGTTTATCAGAGTCGTTTTTCCTGTTTGACTAACTTTATTTTGTTCTCAAGCTGTACAAAGCTGAACCTAAAATTTGGAAATTACTGTTATCGGACAATCAAATAGTTTGTTAGGTAACAAATAGCATACAACATGGATTAAGATTTTTTGCTCTTTGAATTTTTATTTGATGTTCAAAAGACTTGATGGAGATAAAATGTAGTGAGGAACCTTCAACCGCCGACGATACAAAACAAGATTTAACGAAAATAAGGTGCATTCAGAAAGAAACGAGACCGAACTAAATGGTTGCAAGCGGTCGCTTGCTTTATCATAAATATACTCCTATATCCAAGTGATGCTAAATGTTTGTATATTTACATACAGAAATATATTATCTTCTCAACAACCATTAAATCGTGAGCTACACCCTTAACTTTTATATATGAAATTAGTGAATTTACTCGTCTCACTTTCGTTGTCTTTGTCTGCAGCGACTGTCAGAACTGAAATTAATCATCAAGCTAACTAGATTAGTACGATCGCATTCTGAATTACCCCTGCAGCAATGCTTTACCCTTTCACGGTGATTCAGACGGCAGCAGAAAACGGCTCGCTGTTGGGAGGGGTGAAGTATGGCTCTGAGCACTATGGGACTCAACTGCTGAGGTCATTAGTCCCCTAGAACTTAGAACTAGTTAAACCTAACTAACCTAAGGACATCACAAATATCCATGCCCGAGGCAGGATTCGAACCTGCGACCGTAGCGGTCTTGCGGTTCCAGACTGCAGCGCCTTTAACCGCACGGCCACTTCGGCCGGCAGGGGTGGAGCACGGCGGCAGCTGTAATTTTATGATACGTCCACGAAAACTTGCGAACTACCCGAACTAGCTCACTGATTATTAGAACGCGGGAAACTTCCCTATCAGAGCCTTGAAATCCCAGCAGATGTCAGTCTGAGGTGCACCCGTTCGCTGGTGTAGCCAACCAATTCGACTCACAGGCACGACGGCACGTGCTTCAATTGTCAAAAGGCAGACGGCCGACTCAGAACGAATAAGTCCACCCTCGTGACACATAATATGTCTGAGATGATATTCAGTTCCACTGTCTGCACAGTTGGAAACTGCCACTGGCTCTTAGTCCACCAAAAGCTGCAAACCACAAGTCTGATCGCTAGGGAAAGAGCTGAAGATCTCCATCAGGAGAGGACAAGAAGATGAAGAACGCGAAAGTATTACAGACACTTTCCGCCAAGCCTCGCACAGGAGCCAAATTTGCGGAAAAAACCAGCCTCCATGTTGTACAAACCAATCGAACTGTCCTCCACTCATTGAATCTCCCCTCTTGACTGTTCGCTGACCTGCTGCCAATCTGGTCACAGCACCGGGGTTCCCATGCTGGGGGAGCAAGCCTCTGCCTTGCGTATCCCGAGGGGAGCCAGTCAGCGACTCAAAATATCTCTTGTCTGAAAAAAGTTGGGCAGGCGGGGGGGGGGGGGGGGGGGGTCATTCTCACCGTAAGCACTGCAATGTTTCGGTAAAAAACGTCTACCTAGAAGAGATTTAATATTTTCAGGGCTACCACTTACAATTTCTGGAAGAAGGCTGTGACATATGTTCTTTTTCACGCTCACTGAAAGAACGTGGCGACTTTCTGGTGTCAGAAGAGCTACAGTCTTGCCTCCACTAAGAACGTACACCAGTCTTTCTGTCCACATGATCCCAGCTTCTAACATCAGAATGCTTGGAGTTTTATGACTGTTCCACCATTTACACAAAATCTCAGATTACGGCAGTCTCTCTTAAATGGCTTCCTCCACCCACTTTCCGCAATCTGGCTGCCTTCATGACCGACTGTCGTCTGGCCCAGGTAAAATGCTTTGCGAGCCGGCGTCCTCGTGCTCCAAGTGGGAAGAGTGGAGTGGCATGGGCTGAGGTACCTCTGCAGGTGCAATTCACAGAGCGCTGCTGCCCAGGATCACTCGCACAGCCAGGTCGCTGGACACACCATTTATGGCCCAAAATTCATCTTGCTCCATGTTCTCCGTCGCCTCCACTACTGCCCCTCAGGTTCAGGTTCTCTACGGGCTATACATGCAGTTATAAGAACATTCTGCTCTCAATTTACTCGTGTAAATGTAGTACTGGGGAACACGGAGATCATGACCTAAAATATGAATATTAATATGTTCGACAGAGTAGTTAAAGTGAGAGAGCTGCTTGAAACCTTTCATGGTGAATGGATGGCAGTGTCGTTGTCTACAGAAGGAGGCATGGTCTTTATAAGAGTGCTAATGCGTCAAGGCAAAGGAACACAGGTGCACACCCATGTGACGACAGAGTTAGCTCGTGCTCACATCGACCATTCACTGCATTCAGTGGTGCTAAAACCAGAGAAATGGAGGCATCAAAAGAAGAGCAAAGGGGTGTACTGAGTTTCTTTGTAGCACGACTGTGGGGAACGGACATTGATCAAAGGCTGGCAAAAATGTACAAAGAGCACTGTACGTCCGTTGGAAGTGATTCACTGAAGACACGTTGTACAGCAAGTTGGTGCCGTCATTCATGAAGACCGGCGAGTTGCAATGGCACCCATTGTCGGAAGGTCGGACTGAGCGCCGGAAATGCAGATTAGATTAGATTAGATTTACTTTCATTCCAATTGATCCGCAGTGAGGAGGTCCTCCAGGATCTAGAACATGTCAGAAAAACAACAATACGTGACAAATATTTACAACTAAAACAAATAAGCTAATGTGCCATTCCACAGGTCCCAAGTGGAATGATCGTCATTTTTTAATGAACTCAATATGAAAGAGTCATTTTACAAATACTAATGCACTGAATTTGAAATAATTTTTTTTTATTTATGTATGAGGTAATAAACGTGTAATACAACTACTATAATGCTTCTTCACAATCAACACATTACTGCACAGAAATGGTGCAGAAGTTAGATTGTACTTACACACACACACACACACACGCTGTACTGTACTTCAGTTTGCAGCAACAAATGAAGTTATTCACAGTACGTGGTAGAGAACCATGGCCATAAAGTGAGCGGAACATATTCGGGTGGCACATGTACATTCCTCTAAGAGGCCATCCAGTACTCACTTACCTCTAACGTGCCTCTGTACTGCTGGGGAAAGATCAACAGATATGCTTGCGATTGAATGCTGCATACAGTTAGTTCGTAACAGAATATGTGATGTGTCACACAAATATTCTCTTCGCACCATCGAGTTTTGAGTAATTATGTAACACTGTGTTATTTATTCCCCCCCTATGAACCATAGACCTTGCCGTTGGTGGGGAGGCTTGCGTGCCTCAGCGATACAGATAGCCGTACCGTAGGTACAACCACAACGGAGGGATATCTGTTGAGAGGCCAGACAAACGTGTGGTTCCTGAAGAGGGGCAGCAGCCTTTTCAGTAGTTGCTAGGGCAACAGTCTGGATGATTGACTGATCTGGCCTTGTAACAATAACCAAATCGGCCTTGCTGTGCTGGTACTGCGAACGGCTGAAAGCAAGGGGAAACTACTGCCGTAATTTTTCCCGAGGGCATGCAGCTTTACTGTATGATTAAATGATGATGGCGTCCTCTTGGGTAAAATATTCCGGAGGTAAAATAGTCCCCCATTCGGATCTCCGGGCGGGGACTACTCAAGAGGATGTCGTTATCAGGAGAAAGAAAACTGGCGATCTACGGATCGGAGCGTGGAATGTCAGATCCCTTAATCGGGCAGGTAAGTTAGAAAATTTAAAAAGGGAAATGGATAGGTTAAAGTTAGATATAGTGGGAATTAGTGAAGTTCGGTGGCAGGAGGAACAAGACTTCTGGTCAGGTGACTACAGGGTTATAAACACAAAATCAAATAGGGGTAATGCAGGAGTAGGTTTAATAATGAATAGGAAAATAGGAATGCGGGTAAGCTACTACAAACAGCATAGTGAACGCATTATTGTGGCCAAGATAGATACGAAGCCTACACCTACTACATTAGTACAAGTTTATATGCCAACTAGCTCTGCAGATGACGAAGATATTGAAGAAATGTATGATGAAATAAAAGAAATTATTCAGATAGTGAAGGGAGACGAAAATTTAATAGTCATGGGTGACTGGAATTCGAGTATAGGAAAAGGGAGAGAAGGAAACGTAGTAGGTGATTATGGATTGGGGGTAAGAAATGAAAGAGGAAGCCGGCTGGTAGAATTTTGCACAGAGCACAACTTAATCATAGCTAACACTTGGTTTAAGAATCATGATAGAAGGTTGTATACATGGAAGAACCCTGAAGATACTAAAAGGCATCAGATAGATTATATAATGGTAAGACAGAGATTTAGGAACCAGGTTTTAAATTGTAAGACATTTCCAGGGGCAGATGTGGACTCTGACCACAATCTATTGGTTATGACCTGTACATTAAAACTGAAGAAACTGCAAAAAGGTGGGAATTTAAGGAGATGGGACCTGGATAAACTGAAAGAACCAGAGGTTGTACACAGTTTCAGGGAGAGCATAAGGGAACAATTGACAGGAATGGGGGAAAGAAATACAGTAGAAGAAGAATGGGTAGCTCTGAGGGATGAAGTAGTGAAGGCAGCAGAGGATCAAGTAGGTAAAAAGACGAGGGCTAGTAGAAATCCTTGAGTAACAGAAGAAATATTGAATTTAATTGATGAAAGGAGAAAATATAAAAATGCAGTAAATGAAGCAGGCAAAAAGGAATACATACGTCTCAAAAAAGAGATAGACAGGAAGTGCAAAATGGCTAAGCAGGGACGGCTAGAGGACAAATGTAAGGATGTAGAGGCTTATCTCACTAGGGGTAAGATAGATACTGCCTACAGGAAAATTAAAGAGACCTTTGGAGATAAGAGAACCACTTGTATGAACATCAAGAGCTCAGATGGAAACCCAGTTCTAAGCAAAGAAGGGAAAGCAGAAACGTGGAAGGAGTATATAGAGGGTCTATACAAGGGCGATGTACTTGAGGACAATATTATGGAAATGGAAGAAGATGTAGATGAAGATGGAAGGGGAGATACGATACTGCGTGAAGAGTTTGACAGAGCACTGAAAGACCTGAGTCGAAACAAGGCCCCCGGAGTAGACAACATTCCATTGGAACTACTGACGGCCTTGGGAGAGGCAGTCCTGACAAAACTCTACCATCTGGTGAGCAAGATGTATGAAACAGGCGAAATACCCTCAGACTTCAAGAAGAATATAATCATTCCAATCCCAAAGAAAGCAGGTGTTGACAGATGTGAAAATTACCGAACAATCAGTTTAATAAGCCACAGCTGCAAAATACTAACATGAATACTTTGCACACGAATGGAAAAACTAGTAGAAGCCGACCTCGGGAAAGATCAGTTTGGATTCCGTAGAAATACTGGAACACGTGAGGCTTAGACTTATCTTAGAAGAAAGATTAAGGAAAGGCAAATCTACGTTTCCAGCATTTGTAGACTTAGAGAAAGCTTTTGACAATGTTGACTGGAATACTCTCTTTCAAATTCTAAAGGTGGCAGGGGTAAAATACAGGGAGAGAAAGGCTATTTACAGTTTGTACAGAAACCAGATGGCAGTTATAAGAGTCGAGGGACATGAAAGGGAAGCAGTGGTTGGGAAGGGAGTAAGACAGGGTTGTAGCCTCTCCCCGATATTATTCAATCTGTATATTGAGCAAGCAGTAAAGGAAACAAAAGAAAAATTCGGAGTAGGTATTAAAATCCATGGAAAAGAAATAAAAACTTTGAGGTTCGCTGATGACATTGTAATTCTGTCAGAGACAGCAAAGGACTTGGAAGAGCAGTTGAACGGAATGGACAGTGTCCTGAAAGAAGGATATAAGATGAACATCAAAAAAAGCAAAACGAGGATAATGGAATGTAGTCGAATTAAGTCGGGTGATGCTGAGGGAATTAGATTAGGAAAGTAGTAAAGGAGTTTTGCTATTTGGGGAGCAAAATAACTGATGATGGTCGAAGTAGAGAGGATATCAAATGTAGACTGGCAATGGCAAGGAAAGCGTTTCTGAAGAAGAGAAATTTGTTAACTTCGAGTATAGATTTAAGTGTCAGGAAGTCATTTCTGAAAGTATTTGTATGGAGTGTAGCCATGTATGGAAGTGAAACCTGGACGGTAAATAGTTTGGACAAGAAGAGAATAGAAGCTTTCGAAATGTGGTGCTACAGAAGAATGCTGAAGGTTAGATGGGTAGATCACATAACTAATGAGGAAGTATTGAATAGGATTGGGGAGAAGAGAAGTTTGTGGCACAACTTGACCAGAAGAAGGGATCGGTTGATAGGACATGTTCTGTGGCATCAAGGGATCACCAATATAGTATTGGAGGGCAGTGTGGAGGGTAAAAATCGTAGGGGGAGACCAAGACATGAATACACTAAGCAGATTCAGAAGGATGTAGGTTGCAGTAGGTACTGGGAGATGAAGAAGCTTGCACAGGATAGAGTAGCATGGAGTGCTGCATCAAACCAGTCTCAGGACTGAAGACCACAACAACAACAACGTGTTATTTATTAGTTACGCCACTTACATCCTATAAATTCAAACATAGGTGAAGGAATATTAGCCATCGGCGGAAGGAAAATAAGCGAATGCCTGCATATGAATCTCTCCGAAACCATCGTTGTATTGGTGTTACATCTGCTATAGCCAAAAAATGTGAACATCTTCCACACTATAATGATTGATTTTACTCCCTCCTGGTGGCACATCGCAGTTTGAGCCGTAAGAAAGCCATGTCGTTGTATTATCCCTGTATTTACGTACGTATACCTTTTTGTGCCTCAATATGGTTGGACTCCCAGGTTGTAAAAGGAAAGCCGACAATGAAGTCGCACATGGTCGGTCGCGTCATTCATCCATACATTAAAACGCAAAATCAATCAATTATATGAGTATATTCCATCCAACCATTATTAGCCTAAGTATTTGCTACGTGTACGGAAAAAATTGAAACTGGTTCGAAAATGGCCACGAATTCTGGAAAAATGGGCAGTTTTCATTATATGTATTTTCAGAAGAAGAACTCCATTTTTCGGAAAGAAATTGCTTCGCGTAACATAGCTCTAATGTTTTAGTGGAGATCATAATATGCAGAACGAGATAAAAAATTACTTATCGTACGTAATTCTTGCTTATTTCCAAGTGGAGAGTGCGGTACGCAGTGACGAATATACACTGATGAGTCAACACATTATGTCCACCTTCTTAATAGTTTGGTAGTCCGCCTTGGGAATGATAGAGTGGGGTAAGATTGCGTGACGGGTGAGACTGCGCAAGGTTTGTGTCTCAGTTTTAGTAATGCAGCAGTTGGCTTCTCTGCAGGGCACGAAATAGCCTCTGTGGCTGACCCTTCATTGCCGTAGTTTGATTGTTGTCCTGGTGTTAACGGCTGCGCAATGCGCTAAGAACTGTTTTACGTTCTTTTCATATAACATTTCATGTTCCAGAAATAAGCTGTAACTCAGTCAATAATAAATTTTAACTTTATTCCATTGTGTACTACGATGCATTGTCAGTCTTGTGGTATATTAACACATCTATATTCCTATAAAGCGTTTCCATGTGCAGTCAAAAGCTGCAGTGTCGTAGTGCGGGGCAAGTTTACGCGTTGCAGGTGGGCAAAACTGCGCAGTGCGTAATCTTAGCCCATGCGTTACAATTATCAGGTTTTTCATTGATCTAGAAATATTTATGAACGTTGAGGTGGATATTATACATCGACAGTAGTCCTCTAAGAATCATTTTTTATATTTTAGCGTCTACAAAAGGAAAACCGAACGGAAACCATGCGCTCAAGAGTTGCCGGAAGCTGCAAAGGAGGGCTTGAAAAATGGCAAATCTAAACGACAAATAGCGAGGGAGCTTGGAATAAGTGAAGCGGCCCTCAGAAATCGCATTAAAGAGGTACGAGGCCTTTGCAAGCATACTTTTATCTCTATATTTTTTATTTTGGAAACTTTTCCCTACATAGGGATAAGCTTAAAATTAATACTCCCACCCTCAATTTTTTCAGGGATTTAGGGTAAACAAACTAGGAAGATTCGGAAGAACTTTTAATGATGAACAGGAATTGGAACTCGCCGAACACTTTGGACAAATGTTATTATGGTGTGTATCTGAAAGATTTCAGAAGATTAGTTCATGACTATTCTGAGAGGACAACTAGAAACGCACTCTTACCCCAAGGTCGGGTAAGACTGGGCATTTGCATTGCATTTTTTTCTAAGTGCGAATTACAGTTTACATTGTTTCTATGACTTTCGGACTCTATCATTTAACAGACAAAATTCAGATGACATGCCAGTTAAAATATAATTGTAATTTGTGACGTTTCTTACAGTATATCGGTACTTAAACCTTAAGTGCGCAATCTGGCCCCAGTTTACTGCGTATCAGGGATCGGAGAGTTTGGTGGTAGTTTTGTGGAAGTATGTGGCATTAGATGTTCGCGTAAATAACGGGCCGTTAATTTGTGTATATAGTGAAGGCGCCCCATAGCGAGGCAGATGGGTTCCATAGGATTTACATCAGAGGAATCAACCCTGTCCGTGGCGCGCTACGTTTCGAGCCGCCATTCACCTGGATCACGGCGTTTGGGACCCGGCCATCGACCTAATGTAGTAAAAATGTGATTCAGCCAAAGAGCAGGCACGTTTCCACTGATCGACTGTCGAAAATCAATAGTCCCGTGTCCACTGCAATCGTGATTGACGATGTCGTTGGGTCAACATGTGAACACCTAGGGATGGTCTGCTTCCAACCTCCATATTGAACAATGTACGATGAACAGTGTGCTCCGAAACCCTTGTGCGTACACCAGCAACGTGCGCTTTCGACAGAGATGCCAGAGATCACCATCTATTCCTGTTCTACAGATCACATAAGCGCCGAGTCCTGTAGAGAGTCGTTAACGTCCAACCAATTACCACCCAGTAATAATTTCACTGTCCTTCTACCTCTTTCCGTAGATGCTCACAACAGTGGCACGGGAGTATGCGACCAGCTACGCCCCTTTCGAGACACTCGTTCGCAGGGTCTGAGTAATAATAATCTTCTCTTTGAGAATTCGGTAATCTCAGTGGAACCACCATTTGCAGCCGATATCTTCTCTTGGGTAGCCCACATCCTGCTCGGCTTACATGCTTTTGTTACCCTGTCACCTGCCCTCAAAGGCACCAGGAGGCATCCAATGCCGCGGTGGGTAGTGGACATAATGTTTTGGCTTACCATTTCTAAATCAGAACGCTTATGACTACAACTACAACCATTTGTAGGAGGGGAAACTAATCGAATATCGCGAAAAAAAGTTATACAGCTTGTAATATTTCTGGCTTTGTAGCCATCATATTCAGCTACAGGAAGCGCTTCTTAGAGCAGTTCAGAAGGCAGCTGCGAGAAGGTGGCGTAATGTGGTGTGAGGCACCGGTGACCATTGGTTTATTCGGTATGGGTATCGTGAGAACGGCCGCCTAAATTGTGGTCCTTCTCCGCAATTGGCAGTTGCGTTCGGAATTAGCTAACCAGAATGATATTAATATTAGAAATAAACAGTGAGTTTACTTGCTTTACGTGTATAAGCGTCTCTAAATAGCGTGATTTATGAAGTGTTAACTACTAGTAAAATAATAAACAATTCCTAAACGTAAATGAAGACGAAGCGCATCGGAGATTGGGTCAAGCCTAACTTTGATGGCGAGTGGAGTGGTTTGACTGGATCGACAGTCTCGGAGGACAAACATGTTGTCTGCCGCGGTCGGTGAAGAGAAACAGGGATAAACCTGAAATGCTTGGCATGTCTCCATAATAGCGTCATCAAAACGTTCGAAATCGAGTGAAAAATTTCACACATACTAGACTAAAAAACAGAAAATAATAAATTAAACAAAAATTAATTTGTAATATAAAACATTTTTAAACCAGACTAAGAAGTATAAAATAAGATTTGTGATTTTTAGGTTTTACCACCATAGAAAATAGTTCTGGTGTATTCAGCTAAGTGGCGTCCTCTTAAATCCGCGATATTTCGGCAAGCTAACTTTTTGCAGACTTCAGGCCAGTCTTCCTGATGACTAAGTGATACTGCTGGGTACCGTCCTTATATCCTTCTCCCCCCCCCACCCCCCACCCCCTCCAGCCGATTCCAGCCGGCTCCTCCGGGCGCAGACCTGGGGCGGTGGTGTGATAATCCGGAGCCAGACGTCAAACCAGGGTGTTCATCAGTACCACGACCTGGGGCAGCACGCGGATCTCTGATGGCGTGGCGACAATTTTTCTTCGTCCTCTTCAGTTTTCATGGCGGGACCGGACCTCCATGTAGGCTGCCGCTCTGCTCTGATCATGCTCAAGGACTAGTAGGGTAAAGTGAGCATCACTGCATGTTGCCTGGTTGCTTACATCAGGGGCAAGCATACATATAGGGCAGAACCTGCTGTTTCCTTTTCATTGCAGGTCCTTAACTTATTGTTCTGCTAAATGGATTATGACCCCCTGAGGATAATCTGTGCTTCACAGAAACATCCCCCCCCCCCCCAACCTTCCCCTTCCTCCTCCTTCAATTCTCCGGGAACTCCACTCACCAGTAGAAGCACACTTTTGATATTAATTTGATGGACTAATTAATTAACTCGATCAATTAAATAACACCTCCAATTCTGGGAAAGCCCTCAGTCCTTTCCCCCCCCCCCACCTGGAAATCGCGGGAAAAATACTTATTGCTTGGCTACTTGGTGAGCAGTCGATTGCAGTGTATGGAATATTGTTTAACCAAATTAGACAATGTATGGAATATTGTTTATTTAAACAATTTGTGGGATACATGGCTATGTCTGGAATGTAGTTTACTTAAAGAATTTGTCAGGGTATCGATTTTAGTGTGTGGAATATTTAAGACATTGCGGCCCTTTTTCATTCCAGTCACATAAGAAAATCACAACTATACTGCCACAGATCACTTAAACATATCTGAAAAACTTCTTTGCGTCTCGCCATTCACGCAGGCTGCCTGGAGTTGGGTTGCTCTGGGAGTACTAGGAGCCGCCGGTGTTTGTGCCAGCTACTGCAAGTAGCAGCGAGATAATCCCTGAGAACAAAAGCATCCACTCTGTCAGTGTCCTCTGCCATCTCAAGTGGTCACGACTTGTTTCTGCATGCATGAACCAACCTGTCAGATACCAGCACACAGGAGAGATGCCTTCTTTCCAAGGCAAATACCTGACTGGGAATCAATCCTCACGTTAATAAATAACTAATTTCCGGTCACATGACCATGTTGTCGGGGATATAAGTTGGATGCAGTAACTACACTCCTGGAAATTGAAATAAGAACACCGTGAATTCATTGTCCCAGGAAGGGGAAACTTTATTGACACATTCCTGGGGTCAGATACATCACATGATCACACTGACAGAACCACAGGCACATAGACACAGGCAACAGAGCATGCACAATGTCGGCACTAGTACAGTGTATATCCACCTTTCGCAGCAATGCAGGCTGCTATTCTCCCACGGAGACGATCGTAGAGATGCTGGATGTAGTCCTGTGGAACGGCTTGCCATGCCATTTCCACCTGGCGCCTCAGTTGGACCAGCGTTCGTGCTGGACGTGCAGACCGCGTAAGACGACGCTTCATCCAGTCCCAAACATGCTCAATGGGGGACAGATCCGGAGATCTTGCTGGCCAGGGTAGTTGACTTACACCTTCTCGAGCACGTTGGGTGGCACAGGATACATGCGGACGTCCATTGTCCTGTTGGAACAGCAAGTTCCCTTGCCGGTCTAGGAATGGTAGAACGATGGGTTCGATGACAGTTTGGATGTACCGTGCACTATTCAGTGTCCCCTCGACGATCACCAGTGGTGTACGGCCAGTGTAGGAGATCGCTCCCCACACCATGATGCCGGGTGTTGGCCCTGTGTGCCTCGGTCGTATGCAGTCCTGATTGTGGCACTCACCTGCACGGCGCCAAACACGCATACGACCACCATTGGCACCGAGGCAGAAGCGACTCTCATCGCTGAAGACGACACGTCTCCATTCGTCCCTCCATTCACGCCTGTCGCGACACCACTGGAGGCGGGCTGCACGATGTTGGGGCGTGAGCGGAAGACGGCCTAACGGTGTGCGGGACCGTAGCCCAGCTTCATGGAGACGGTTGCGAATGGTCCTCGCCGATACCCCAGGAGCAACAGTGTCCCTAATTTGCTGGGAAGTGGCGGTGCGGTCCCCTACGGCACTGCGTAGGATCCTACGGTCTTGGCGTGCATCCGTGCGTCGCTGCGGTCCGGTCCCAGGTCGACGGGCACGTGCACCTTCCGCCGACCACTGGCGACAACATCGATGTACTGTGGAGACCTCACGCCCCACGTGTTGAGCAATTCGGCGGTACGTCCACCCGGCCTCCCGCATGCCCACTACACGCCCTCGCTCAAAGTCCGTCAACTGCACATACGGTTCACGTCCACGCTGTCGCGGCATGCTACCAGTGTTAAAGACTGCGATGGAGCTCCGTATGCCACGGCAAACTGGCTGACACTGACGGCGGCGGTGCACAAATGCTGCGCAGCTAGCGCCATTCGACGGCCAACACCGCGGTTCCTGGTGTGTCCGCTGTGCCGTGCGTGTGATCATTGCTTGTACAGCCCTCTCGCAGTGTCCGGAGCAAGTATGGTGGGTCTGACACACCGGTGTCAATGTGTTCTGTTTTCCATTTCCAGGAGTGTATTTTACACACACACATACACACACACACACACACACACACACACACACACAAACTGATGATGCCACAAAACTAGTCACAGGCTGATTCGAAATACACTTTAAAAAGATTCCTGCAGACAAAGAGAGAGAGAGAGAAAGAGCAGTACTTTGCTTTGCAGATGACATAGGAACTAGGATGGGACATTTAAACGATTACACTTTTTCGTTCCGCCATGGATCCCAAGTACCCTAGGCTTCCTGGCCCACTTTTTTGTGGTACACTTCCTGAACTGCTTCAGGATTTATTAAACATGGTGAGGAATACCATATCTTGAAGATGTCACAAATGTTGCTCCAGCAGATGTGTCACAGGAAATATTAATTAAATCTTTAATATAAGAAATTAAACAATTTGCTTCAAAAACACACACAGTTTAAAACTACTAGAAATAAAAAGATCGATACTGCGCAGTAGTTTGTGTGCATAAAAAATAGTCTAACAATTTTGATAGGAAATTTCATTAAATAATCCAATCCTACTGTTATCTGACATCACAGCTGGAAGTGGTAATGTATGATATGATAGCTGAAAATTAAAATTTCGACATGAATTTATACCGTCGTGGTTATGGAATTTCGGACGACTACAGATATTCTATGTGTAATTTCTTCTTTCAATCGCTATATATATCCTACATTTTTTCTCTCTGCTACGTTTGAAAGGAGGAATAACGGTCTACCACGTGATGGGATAGTGACAACAACAAGAACAACAAATACCTCTGCAAGACAGAGTCCACTGCTGTAACGTACCTACAACAAATAAAGCCTATGTTTGTCTGTGAAAATGGACTCGATAAAGAACCTTAGCTATCAGTAATCGTAGTCTAGCCTGCATAAAACTGCGTGAGTGTTGCATGTGTGTCTGCTCCACTGTCATTTAAGCCCTCAACAGATCTTTACATGAAGAACTTAAAACTAACATTTGTATATATGGTATTTGAATACGAAAAACTACAGGAACAAATCAACCTATAAAAATGTATACCTAAGCTGCCTGACTCCGTATTTGAATAAGAATTTACAAGTGGTACAGAATCTGGCTTGTGCAACGAATTTACTGGATTAGAGTGCATGACAAGTTGTGGTGTGCCAGTATCTCTGTTTTGGTTCTAAGTTTTGCACTCACAACTTTAGATGACTGCCTTTTTACAAGTGATTTACAACAATTCGCAGCAGCATCCAGCAGCAGTTTATTGTTACTAAGAATGAATTTAATAAAAAGGAGTTTGCTTGGGTCCTATTAACTACTAAATTTCTTGTAAGAAGGAATTTCATAAATTAAGTCTATTTAAAATCTTCTGAAGTCATAATGACCAATAATAGTTTGACAACTATTAATAATGGTGAAATTCCTGACAATGGTCTTACAAGTATCAATAATGGCTGAGTACCAAAATAACAAATTATTTCAATTTCAAAGTTACATTAACATTTAATAACCACAGCATATTTGTGAATTAAATGTGGAGAATAATTATTATTGTTTGGAGGATGAGGAGGCTTCTTTAACTAATAAGCAAAAAATGAGATTATTGCAAACTCAGATTAACAATCACGAGTGTAACCCTGGAATTGCGCTTTACGCTATGCTTGCGAACATTACCCTGAATTCCATCTTCAAGCATAGTTAAGCCATCTAAATCTCTCCTGGCCATATAAATGAAATCAGGCATTTAGTGTGAAAGATCTGCATCACCGATGTGAGGGCAGCGTGACACGTCTTCTGCCTCCGAGCTCTCGACCAACACACTGAAATTTTAGTCTCACAGACAGACCTCGGCTCACAGTAATGCTGAGAATCGCGACCCCGTGTTTCGCCCTCAGAGTATTGCTATCGATATCCGAGTGCTTATTTATTTCCGTAGAAGATCGCAGAATCTTACATAGCCTTAAGCGGGCTACATTGATTTCGATACTCACTGTAATATCTAATGAATGTAATTGAGATTTCTGACACACTCCTTACACTGCGTTGTACTGAGAAGCACTAAACACGACACATTTAAACCACGAACCAATGTACAGCAGTAACTGTCATGGCTAGATATCAGAGAGCTCTATCAATTGGGGATCTGACTTCACGATAGGGATTTTAAAGCACTATAGAATTCCTGCACAGATTCTCTTCATTACATTCAAAAGGAGGAGGAAGGACCTATCGCGTGATAGGATAGGAACACCAACAACAAATACCACTGCAGTGTACTTTATTGAGAAACATGACAAATTTAAACCACAGTCCAACACGTAGCACTAATTGTCATGGTTAAATGTCTGAGAAAATAGTTGAAAACACTTGTGCATCCCGGGTGCTCACCTCCCAGATATCCTTAGGCAGTGTGGGCGTCCCCTCATACACCGCCGGCCAGAGGGCACAACCCCCAGCTACGGGGGGCATCCATACTGAGCAAGCCACCTGACGGTGTGTGGTGGAGGGTACTTTGAGTACCTCTATCGGTTCTCCCTTCTATTCCAGTCTCGTCTTGTTCGTGGGAAGAATGATTGTCGGTATGCCTCTTTGTGGGCTCAATTCTCTCTGATTTGATCCTCATGGTCTCTTCGCGAGATATATGTAGGAAGGAGCAATATACTGCTTCACATCTCGGCGAAGGTATGTTCTAGAAACTTCAACAAAAGCCCGTACCGAATTACTGAGCGTCTCTCTTGCAGAGTCTTCCACTGGAGTTTATCCATCATCTCCGTAACGCGATTACTAAATGATCCTATAACGAAGCGCGCTGCTCCCCGTCGGATCTTCTCGATCTCTTCTATTAACCCCATCTGGTACCGATCCCACACTGCTGAGCAGTATTCAAGCAGTGCGCGAACAAGCGTACTGTAACCTACTTCCTTTGTTTTCGGATTGCATTTCCTTAGGATTCTTCCAATGAATCTCAGTCTGGCATCTGCTTTAACGACGATCAACTTTATATGATCATTCCATTTTAAATCACTCCTAATGCGTACTCCCAGATATTTTATGAAATTAACTGCTTCCAGTTGCTGACCTGCTATATTGTAGGTAAATGATAAGGGATCTTTCTTTCTATGTATTCGAAGCACATTACACTTGTCTACATTGAGATTCAATTGCCATTCCCTGCACCATGCGTCAATTTGCTGCAGATCCTCCTGCATTTCAGTACAATTTTCCATTGTTACAACCTCTCGATACACCACAGCATCATCCGCAAAATGCCTCAGTGAACTTCCGATGTCATCCACAAGGTCATTTATGTATATTGTGAATATTAACGGTCTTACGACACTCCCCTGCGGCACACCTGAAATCACTCTTACTTCGGAAGACTTCTCTCCATTGAGAATGACATGCTGCGTTCTGTTATCTAGGAAATCACACATTTGATCTGATAGTCCATATGCTCTTACTTTGTTCATTAAACGACTGTGGGGAACTGAATCGAACGCCTTGCGGAAGTCAAGAAACACGGCATCTACCTGGGAACCCGTGTCTATGGCCCTCTGAGTCTCGTGGACGAATGGCGCGATCTGGGTTTCGCACGATCTTCTTTTTCGAAACCCATGCTGATTCCTACAGAGTAGTTTTCTAGTCTCCAGAAAAGTCATTATACTCGAACACAATACGTGTTCCAAAATTCTACAACTGATAGACGTTAGAGATATAGATCTATAGTTCTGCACATCTGTTCGACGTCCCATCTTGAAAACGGGGATGACCTGTGCCTTTTCCAATCCTTTGGAGCGCTACGCTCTTCCAGAGACCTACAGTACACCGCAGCAAGAAGGGGGGCAAGTTCCATCGCGTACTCTGTATAAAATCGAACTGGTATCCCATCAGGTCCAGCGGCCTTTCCTCTTTTGAGTGATTTTAATTGTTTCTCTATCCCTCTGTCGTCTATTTCGATATCTACCATTTTGTCATCTGTGCGACAATCTAGAGAAGGAACTACAGTGCAATCTTCCTCTGTGAAACTGCTTTGGAAAAAGACATTTAGTATTTCGGCCTTTAGTCTGTCATCCTCTGTTTCAGTACCATTTTGGTCACAGAGTGTCTGGACATTTTGTTTTGATCCACGTACCGCTTTGACATAAGACCAAAATTTCTTAGGATTTCCTCCGAAGGATGATTAGCTATCTAGAGAGTGCCAGCGCTGGGATCTGTCGCTGCAGCTGCGGACAAGAGCCGGCTAGTCTACCAGCTGGAAGTTTTCTTTGTACCCGCCACACACAGGGAACTTAACCTGGAAATGTCATCTTTTTGCGCCTCTGGCAACCTCTGCCATGCACCCACATGCCAGATGGTGTCGTCGTAGGAAACCAGCAACATATTTATCGCTGTAATATAAATTAAATAATATAATTGCGCTCCAATACTGATGACATCACGCTTCAGTCTGGAAACGCGCGACCGCTACCGTCGCAGCTTCGAATCCTGCCGCGGGCATGAATGTGTGTGATCTCCTTAGGTTATTTAGGTTTAAGTAGTTCTACGTTCTAGGGGACTGATGACCTCAGATGTTAAGTCCCATAATGCTCAGAGCCATTTGAACCATTTATGAACTGATGACATCCGACAATGAGTGAAATGTCGAAAATAGCCCCTCCTGACGTCTGTGGCTCTGGAAATGTCAAAATCTATTATACAATTATCATGACTGGACAAAAAATTCCACGTAAAATCTTCCATTCCCTTACGGCTATCAATGCACTGAAATCGCAATTTCTGACGTCAGATCCATACCTCTCTTACGGCGACACATAGTCATTTTATTTGCACATGTTGGAACAATGATCATAGTGACATTACACCCCAACACATACTTTAGAAGCCTCCTGATCACAATGAATGTATAACACATCCCCTACTTAGTACAATACTTCGCCAACAAGTGAATGCTGGTATCACCAAACAACACTGAGCGAATATCAGCGATGGATGGACATCTGTCTTCAGAGTAGCATCAGTCTGTATTAGGAAGAGAGACGTAATCGTCCTATAAGCGTCCAGATGTTAAGAACACGATCGCAACGTCTATGTGTCTGCCATCCCGCGTAAAATGTGGTCTTGGTTCAACAGGCACACAGAAGTACCACTAACAATATCCATTTTATAAAACAACAAGATTTATAATTCAAGGTATGGTATTGCCCCCGAATGAGTGATTGTGAAGTACGTTTCTTCATGGTTAATTCTCGAACATATACTTACCAAAGTATACTACACAGCGTGCTGCACTGATCTATATATTTCTTGCACCTCGATCATAGCGCGTAATTTACGATTATTTTGGCCCATCTTTCCCTGTGCGGGTGGGAGTCACAGAACATTTTCACATTCTTATGATAAAGTTAGAGATTGAAGGATCTCCCCACATTGTCCTCCACCAACCTCCCTGCAACACTTGTCACCAATTTAATTTGCGCCTGATCAGAAGTAGGCATCACATCCACACCAGTCTCATTCACGGCGCCCATACAACTGCACAAGATCTCTCCAGATGGACCCATGTCGAGGAGGTTAGGCGTATATTAGATATGAGAGTGCTGTCGTGATATAACAGACGGTTATGAAGAGGAAACGTGTCGTTTACGCATGATGGAGCTCCAGACAGATGTCTTTTAAAACTTTTATGTAAATCAACTGCGCTATCAAATCAAAAGTACTGGTTCCAAATTTCAGACAGCATTTCTAACAGGAAGCATACCACTATAGACCTGAAAATATTTTACAGATTTCTTACGGCTTCAGTCTAGCTTTGCATTTTTAAGTAATACATCATTCAGCACACCACCTGCTGTATGTGATCATTCACATTGTAGCAACGCCTCTACCCTAGTGGATACATCACAGACCCTCTGACATGGTGTCTTGAAAGAATGCGTTACAATCACTATTTGTTAGAGTGAGCAATATCTAGCGGCAGCATCAGGAAGTTGCAAATACCAGCTAAATACCACGTTCCTTAGCTAAATCACTTCCTAAATTGGGCGAGAGTGGTGATTTTATTACGATCTTACACCAATGGCGACGTGCAACCGCGCTTAAGGTCTGTTAATACACACCCCAGTGATCACCAGCTGTGTTCAATGTCATGGTATTTGTGTGGAAGACTATTTCATACGGAAGCAATATTATACCTTGGTTTATAACGCTTGTGCAGTTTTTAGCATAGATATCGTTAGTGATACTTGTGTGTGCCCGTAGAACCAATACCGCTTATTATGCAGGCTGATAGTAACATAGCCATTGCGATCGTTTTTAACATCTGGTCGGTTATAACAAGATTGCGTCTCTCTTTTGAAGACAGACTGGCAAAATCCACAAGAAAAAGAAATGACGCAAGTCCATCCATCACGGATTTACACTCAGTGTTATTTCGTGTCAGTTATTCGCTTATTGGTGAATTATTGTACTTAGTAGGGGATGTATGATGAATTCGTTGTGTTCAGCATGCTTATAAAGTATGTGTTGGGGTGTAAAGTTACTGTGGTCATCGTTCTGACATGTGCATAGAAAATGACTATGTGCGGTCGTGAGAGAGGTATGGATTTGAGGTGAAAAACTGTGATTTCAGCACATTGATAGCCATAGGGGGAATGAAAGATTTTACATAAAAAATGTGTCCAGCCATAAGAATGGTACAGATTTTGACATTTCCAGAGTCTCAGTCGTCAAAATGGGATATTTCCTACCACTGTAACCATCGCCAGATGCGCCCTCCAAGGCAGAGGCTAGTGCACTCTGGCATACATGTACGTCCATGACTGCGGCTGTGGCCGTGGCAGTATTTTTCGCCTACCTCTGAGCGGAAGGGCCGGTGGTGAACGAGGGTATGGGTGCGCTGTCTCTGGATATTTGGGTTCAAATGGTTCAAATGGCTCTGAGCACTAGGGACATAACATCTATGGTCATCAGTCCACTAGAACTTAGAACTACTTAAACCTAACTAACCTAAGGACATCACACAACACCCAGCCATCACGAGGCAGAGAAAATCCCTGACCCCGCCGGGAATCGAACCCGGGAACCCGGGCGCGGGAAGCGAGAACGCTACCGCACGACCACGAGCTGCGGGCGGATATTTTGGAGGTGAGCGCAAAGGATATGTGAGTGTTTGCAGCTATCCCAGGCATCTAGCCATGACAAGTACTGCTTCGGACTGGATTGCTGTTCAGGTGTGTCATGTTTTGTGCTTCTCAGTACATCGTACCGATGTTTGCTGTTGTTGTAGTAGTTGTTGTTGTTGTTACTATTCTATCATGTGAAAGGCCCTTCCTCCCCTTTGCAATTCTAGTGAAGGGAATGAACTTAGGAGTTCAACAGTGCTTTATAAAACCAATCGCAGTATCAGATTGTGATAGTGATCTCCGATATCTAGCCACGACAACTTGTTACTATGGATTGGTTCACTGTTTAAGAGTGTCGTGTTTACATCGCAGCCGTCTTTGTCCTGCGCAAGTATTTGTTGTTGTTGTTGTTGTTACTATCCCTTGTCCTTCCGAATGTAGTGGAGAGAAACAATTTAGGAATTCTATACCGCTTTAAAATAACAAAGACACTTAGGAGACCTGTAATGCTCAGATATTCCATAAGTGTGGTGATATAAATTTATGTCAAAATTTTTAACTTTGAACTGGCATTTCATACATCACCACTACCAGAAGTGACGTCGAATTGTAATAGGTTTGGATTATTTAATCAAGTTTCTCATCAAGAAGATAACACTAAAATCTATTTACGCAAATGAAGATGTATAATTGTTCAAATATCCTATGGTAGTTCCCATGTCATCTTCAAACCAAATTACAGCTCTCTCTCTCTCTCTCTCTCTCTCTCTCTCTCTCTCTCTCTGTATGCAACAAATTTTTTAAAGTGTACGTCAGGTCAGCCTGTAACTAGTTTCATGATATCGTGAATTTTTATGTATGTGAAATAGCTACTGCATCCAACTTCTATCTCCTACATCATGATGATGTGACTAGAAGTAAATTGTTTATCAACTTCATAATCGATTACCAGCCAGGTATTTGCTTTGGATGGAAGGCTCCTCGCACATGTGCTAGTGTCTGATAGGTTGGTTCATGCATGCAGAAACAGGATGTGACAATTTGAGATATCAGAGGATGTTGACATGATGTGCTCTTTTGTTCCTGGGGATTAGCCAGATTCAACTTCCGGTGGCACGGACACCAGTGGTCACAAGTCCAGGTAGCCTATGTGGATGGTGACACGCGAGATAGTTTAAGTGCTCTGTGATGCGTAGTTACATTTCCTTATGCGAATGGCATGAGAAACCGCCTCAATTTCTGAAATACATCACATCCTGTAATCCTTAAATACATTATGTTCCATGCAGAACCTTGTATCCTACAAATTTTTTAAATAAACTATATTGTATAAATTGTTTAAGCAGTATCCCCTACACATCTATCGACTTCCCACCAAATTCTTTGAACATATAAATAAACTATATTCCATACATCGCCTCGTATCCTACAAATTGTTTCAATAAACTACACTCCTGGAAATGGAAAAAAGAACACATTGACACCGGTGTGTCAGACCCACCATACTTGCTCCGGACACTGCGAGAGGGCTGTACAAGCAATGATCACACGCACGGCACAGCGGACACACCAGGAACCGCGGTGTTGGCCGTCGAATGGCGCTAGCTGCGCAGCATTTGTGCACCGCCGCCGTCAGTGTCAGCCAGTTTGCCGTGGCATACGGAGCTCCATCGCAGTCTTTAACACTGGTAGCATGCCGCGACAGCGTGGACGTGAACCGTATGTGCAGTTGACGGACTTTGAGCGAGGGCGTGTAGTGGGCATGCGGGAGGCCGGGTGGACGTACCGCCGAATTGCTCAACACGTGGGGCGTGAGGTCTCCACAGTACATCGATGTTGTCGCCAGTGGTCGGCGGAAGGTGCACGTGCCCGTCGACCTGGGACCGGACCGCAGCGACGCACGGATGCACGCCAAGACCGTAGGATCCTACGCAGTGCCGTAGGGGACCGCACCGCCACTTCCCAGCAAATTAGGGACACTGTTGCTCCTGGGGTATCGGCGAGGACCATTCGCAACCGTCTCCATGAAGCTGGGCTACGGTCCCGCACACCGTTAGGCCGTCTTCCGCTCACGCCCCAACATCGTGCAGCCCGCCTCCAGTGGTGTCGCGACAGGCGTGAATGGAGGGACGAATGGAGACGTGTCGTCTTCAGCGATGAGAGTCGCTTCTGCATTGGTGCCAAAGATGGTCGTATGCGTGTTTGGCGCCGTGCAGGTGAGCGCCACAATCAGGACTGCATACGAACGAGGCACACAGGGCCAACACCCGGCATCATGGTGTGGGGAGCGATCTCCTACACTGGCCGTACACCACTGGTGATCGTCGAGGGGACACTGAATAGTGCACGGTACATCCAAACCGTCATCGAACCCATCGTTCTACCATTCCTAGACCGGCAAGGGAACTTGCTGTTCCAACAGGACAATGCACGTCCGCATGTATCCCGTGCCACCCAACGTGCTCTAGAAGGTGTAAGTCAACTACCCTGGGCAGCAAGATCTCCGGATCTGTCCCCCCATTGAGCATGTTTGGGACTGGATGAAGCGTCGTCTCACGCGGTCTGCACGTCCAGCACGAACGGTGGTCCAACTGAGGCGCCAGGTGGAAATGGCATGGCAAGCCGTTCCACAGGACTACATCCAGCATCTCTACGATCGTCTCCGTGGGAGAATAGCAGCCTGCATTGCTGCGAAAGGTGGATATACACTGTACTAGTGCCGACATTGTGCATGCTCTGTTGCCTGTGTCTATGTGCCTGTGGTTCTGTCAGTGTGATCATGTGATGTATCTGACCCCAGGAATGTGTCAATAAAGTTTCCCCTTCCTGGGACAATGAATTGACGGTGTTCTTATTTCAATTTCCAGGAGTGTATATTCCGCACGCTGTCTTGTCTACCAGAAATTGTTTGAACAATATTCCATACACTGCAACCGATTTCACAGCAACTTCTTCAAATAAACTGTAATCCATACACTGCCTTGTATCAAATAAATGGTTTAAATAACCAATATTTCACATATTGTTCAAATTGTTTAAACAATATTGCATACACTGGAATCGATTCCCTGCCAAACAGACAATCTACTGAGTCTTTTCACCACCAATTTCCAGGTGGTGAAGGAGGGGGCGAGGGTAAGGGCTGGAGTGTTTCCCAGAATGGGAGAACTTCAACAATTCATCGATTTAATTAATTAGCCCATCAAATTTATATCAAAAGTGTGCTTGTACTGGCTAGGGGATTTCCCAGAGGGGGCAGGGGGGAGGGTTTTTTTTCTGAAGAACTGATTATCCCTAGGGGGTCATAATACACTTTGCAGAACAGTCGGGTAAGGATCTGTCAATCAGTTCTGAAGAATAGGTTTGTCCCTGAATGTGCACTTGCCCCTGATGTAGGCGACCCACAATGTGTGCTCATGTTCTCTTTACTCTACTTCTTCAAGGCTGGGTAGGTGACCCTGCTTAATTGAAAACCACTCTCTTCATTTATTAATCTGTCATGCAGTCAGTTCTTTACAGCTTCTTTCAGAATCCCAATAATATTTCGTCTTGGCTGGTGCGTTTCCAGAGTCAAAGAAGTCCTAGCAGTCCGGAAAATGAGAGCCTACCACATCTGTTGCCCATGTGGGGAAACGTATGTAGGTCAGACTACCCATACAGCACAGGAGAGAGGCAATGAGCATAAATGACACACAGACAAGATTTAGCCGAAAACGTCCGTTGTGGCAAAGCACTGCATCTCCCACGGTCATACCACGAGTTATAACGAAACTAAGTTGTTGAAACAATCCAACATCTACTGGGATTGTACTCTAAATATTGCTAGCTCCATACAGATTCGTAACCCCACACACATGGTTGTGAATATATGCGACTGCGTAATTTTGATACCTATGAAAATACTTATAAAGTTTAAAACGAAAAACGTGGGACATGTTCAGTACGTAATTGATGTGTCTGTAGTTCACCTCTTTACTATTAAGGTACTTACTAATTGATGAACGAATATTTCACACACTTAGTATCACCTAAAATATGCATTCAAAATTTTTCATCGTAGACCTTACAAGCACTTTCCTAGATAATAAAAATTTTGTGTACAGATTTTCAGGGCTATGTGTATGATGCTAGGTATCTGTATGGGGCTAGCAGAAATTATTTTATACCTTTTAGTCCAATGAAGCAATGACAGAAATAAAAGAAAAGTTGGTCAGTGGAATTGAAATTCAAGGTGAAATGATATCAATGATTTGCTGATGACGTTGGTATCTTAAGTGAAAGTGAAGAAGAATAACAGTATCTGCCGAATGGAATGAACAGTATAATGAGTGCAAAATATGGACTGAAAGTAAATCTAAGAACGACGAAAGTAATGAACGTAGCACGAGGTTGAACAGCGAGAAACATATCAGTATCGACAGTGAAAAAGTAGATGAAGTTAAAGAATTCTGCTACCTGTCCGGACAGAGCAAGGGGAGACATCAGAAGCAGACGCGGTGGTCTAGTGGTTCTAGGCGCGCAGTCCGGAACCGCGGGACTGCTACGGTCGCAGGTTCGAATCCTGCCTCGGGCATGGATGTGTGTGATGTCCTTAGGTTAGTTAAGTTTAAGTAGTTCTAAGTTCTAGGGGACTGATGACCACAGAAGTTAAGTCCCATAGTGCTCAGAGCCATTTGAACCATTTTTTCAAAAGCAGACTAGAACTAGCGAAAACGGCATTGCTGACCAAGAGAAGTCTGTTAGTGTCAAACATAGGCCTTAATTTGAGGAAGAAATTTCTGAGAATGTTCGTTTGGAACACAGCATTTTATGGTATTGAAACATGGACAGTGGAAAAATCGGAAAAGAAGAGAGTGGAATTATTTGAGATATGGTGTTGCAGAAGAATGTTGAAAATTGGGTGGGCTAATAAGGTAAGGAATGAGGAGGTTCTCACAGAATCAGCGATCTACATCTACATCTACATTCATACTCCGCAAGCCACACAACGGTGTGTAGTGGAGGGCACTTTACGTGCCACTGTCATTACCTCCCTTTCCTGTTCCAGTCGCGTATGGTTCGCGGGAAGAACGACTGCCGGAAAGCCTCCGTGCGCCCTCCCGTGATCTCATCGGGAGGTATAAGTAGGGGGAAGCAATATATTCGATACCTCATCCAGAAACGCACCCTCTTGAAACCTGGACAGCAAGCTACATCGCGATGCTTAGCGCCTCTCTTGCAGAGTGTGCCACTTGAGTTTGCTAAACATCTCCGTAACGCTTACCAAATAACCCTGTGACCAAACGCGCCGCTCTTCTTTGGATCTTTTCTATCTCCTCCGTCAACCCGATCTGGTACGGATCCCACACTGATGATCAATACTGAAGTATAGGACGAACGAGTGTTTTGTAAGCTACCTCCTTTGTTGTGCATTTCGCTACAATTTTCTGATGCTGCAACTTCTCTGTATACTACAGCATCATCCGCGAAAAACCGCATCGAACATCCGACACTATCTACTGGGTCATTTATATATATTGTGAAAAGCAGTGGTCCCATAACACTCCCCTGTGGCACGCCAGATGTTACTTTAACGTCTGTAGACGTCTCTATATATAGAAAACACTGACAAGAAGATGCGACAGGATGATAGGACATCTGTTAAGACGTCAGGGAATAACTTACATGGTAGCAGAGGATGCTTTAAAGGGTAAAAACTGTAGAGGCACACAGAGACTGGAATACATGCAGCAAATAAATTGGGACGTACCTAGCACTTGCTACTCTGGGATGAAGAGATTGGCACAGGAGAGGAATTGTCGACGAGGCTCATCAAACCAATCAGAAGACTGATGACCCTAAGAAAACGTCCTATTTAACAACGTGATATATTAAGAATTCATTTTTGTTCAAGTAAATATTTCGAAACATAGTATCGCTGACACCATGCGATATGTTGCATCGAAGAATGTAAACTCAGATTTTTCTTATGTCCACCCCTGTCCCCTGTCGGAGAGTAGGAGGTGGTGTTTGTGGCGCGGCTGCGTGACGTGCCGTGACAGGTGTTTTTCGGGTCACGATTCCCATTAGCCGCGCTGTACGTGCACCGCCTGGAGACGGGCCGGGCGTGCCGAGGCCTGGCTTCCGCTTTCGCTCCCGCTTTCGCTTCCCCTGGCAGGTGCGTCCGCCGCCGCCTGCGATCGACAGAGCGCCAGCGCCCCGCCACGACATTCTTACTGTGCGCCGCCTCCACCCTGCCGCGGAGGGCGAGGCGGCCCCGCGGGGTCCCGGGAGGTACAGGGGGGGGGAGGGGAGGACCAGAATGGGCGCCTCTACAGGCGGAGGCGGGAGAGAAGCGAGACCGGGGCGCAGCGGCTCTGCGACGACCAAGTCACTAGGCTGTGGAATAGTATAGCGCCCGTCACGTCAGTAGCAACTTCGCCGGGTTACAGTATTGCCAACTAGAAATAATTTCAAATGCTAATAAAAATTTTAACTGTTAAGCAAAGAAGTGAAAGGTGAGGAAGCTGAAAGGTGGAATGAATATATAGCGGATCTTTTTTTTTTTTTCTTTTGGTCATCAGTGTACTGACTGGTTTGATGCGGCCCACCACGAATTCCTTTCCTGTGCTAACCTCTTCGTCTTGCAACCTTCGTCCTCAATTATTTGCTTGACGTATTCCAATCTCTGTCTTCCTCTACAGTTTTTGCCCTCTACAGCTCCCTCTAGTACCATGGAAGTCATTCCCTCATGTCCTAGCGGATGTCCTAGTATTTAAACCGACAAACTCTGGGAGGTTGTAGGAGACATCAAAACAAACATTTTTCCCTAAAGTCATTTTTTGCTATAAGGATTATTTAAACCGGTAGAGGAAGATTTCTCCGGCGGCAAATTAATTAAACCAACAAACACTTTTCCATTTTTTTATGACCAAGAGACAACAACTAGGTAGCAGATACGGCCCAATTAAACAGTCCCCAACAACACCGACCCACACATTAACGAAGAACCGCACTTGATGAGCGCTAGTAACTGTGGCATGAGGGTTATCCTCACTTCAAACATGCGAACTGCACATGTTGAAGACTCCATCACTCCGAACGTTGCTTCATCGGTAAACAGCACAGAGGATTGAAATGTAGGATGCATTTCACACTGTTCCAGATACCACAGCGAAAACTGTGCTCTGGGTGGATAATCAACTGGTTCCAGGTTGTGGACACGCTGTAAGTGAATTGGAAGTAACAATTGCTCTCGAAGGACTGTTCCTACACTCGTCTGATTCGTCCCTATGCTACGTCCAATTGCACGAGTGCTGATTGAAGTATCCCGCTCCACATGCTGCAAGACAGCTTCTTAAACTTGCAGCGTTCTTACCGTGTGATGGCGTCCCTGTCCAGGGAATCTGCAAAATGACCCGGTCTCATGCAGACGTTGGTACACAGCGGCAAAGGTCGTATGTTGCGGGATACGGCGATTAGGATATTGTAGTTGATAAACCCGCTGTGCAGCTCGTCTGCTGTGGTGCGTTACGTAGTATGCACCAACCGTATCAGTGTACTCACTCCAGGTGTATCGTTACATTAGTAAAGAGAGACAATGCACTACTACACTGGTGGACAGCAGTTGCCTGCAACTGAAGATCGTAATACGCCCTCTAACAACTGAAGATCATAATACCGCCTCTAAGAATTGAAGAGCGTAATACGGCCTCAACCGGTTTAAATAATCCTCATTGGAAAAAATGACATCAGGTAAAAATATTTGTTTTGGTGTCCCCTACAACCTCCCAGAGTTTGTCGGTTTAAATACTTTTCACCCTGTATACAAGGCAGATGAACTGAGGACAGTATTATAGAAATGGAAGAGGAGAGGGAGTAGCTTGCGGTGGGAGACATGATACTACAAGAAGAATTTGTCAGAGTATTGAAAGACCTAAGTCGAAAGAAGACTCTGTGGATAGACAACATTTCATTAGAACTACTGACAGCCTTGGGAGAGCCAGCCATAACAAAAGTGGCGAGCAAAATGTATGAGACAGGCGAAATACTCTCAGACTTCAAGAAGAATATAATAATTCCAATTTCAAAGAAAGAAGGAGTTGATAGGTGTGAATATTATCGATCTACCAGTTTAATAAGTCATGCATCCAAAATGCTAACACGAATTCTTTATAGAAGAATGTAAAACTGCTAGGTGACGACCTAGGGGAACTTCAGTTTGCACATCTGGGAAATGTAGGGAGACGCGAGGGAATACTGACCCTACGGCGTCTCTTTCGCAACATGCACAGAAACGAGATGGTAGTCATAAGAGTCGAGGGGCATGAAAGGGAAGTAGGGGTTGAGAAGAGAGTGAGACAGCTTTAGTTGCCTATCCCAGATCTCATTCAACCTGTATATTGAGCACGCAGAAAACCAAAGAAAAATTTGGAGCAGGAACTTACGTCGAGATAGAAGAAATTAAAACTTTAAACATTGCCGATGACACTGTAATTGTGTCAGAGGCAGCAGAGTACTTGAAAGAACACTTAAACGGAATGGACCGTGTCTCGAAAGGAGGATATAAAATCAACTTCAACAAAAGCAAAACAAGGGTAATGGATTGTAGTCAAATTAAATCAGGTGATATCGAAGGTATTGGGAAATAATTGTAAAATAATAATAATAGTAATAATAATTATTAGAAAATAACTGACGATGACTGAAGTAGAGATGATGAAAAATGTAGACTAGAAATATAAAGAAAAACGTTTCTAAAGAAGAGAAATTTGTTAACGTCAGTTATCGATTTAAGCGTCAGGAAGCCTTTTATGAAACTACTGGGTGTGGCCACGTATGGAAGCAAAACATGGAAGAAACTCTGCTTCTACAAGAAGAGAATAGAAGCTTTTGAAATGTGGTGCTAGAGGAAAATGTTGAAGATTAGATGGGTAGATCACGTAATTACAGAGGAGGTAGTGAATAGAATTCGGAAGTAAAGAAATTTGACTGGAAGTAAGAATCGGTTGGTAGACACATTATGATACATCAGTACCACCAATTTAGCACTGGAGGGAAGTGTGACTGGGTAAAAAATCGTTGATGGGGAATAAGATATGAATACAGTAAGAAGACTCAGAAGGATGTACGTTGCAACTCGGAGATAAAAAGTTTTGCATAGGATAGAGTAGCATGGAGAGCTGCATCAAACCAGTCTTCGAACTGAGGACCACAACAACAACAAAAATTCCGGAAAAATACTAGACATCTGTATTACTGGTCTGCAATATGATGGGGCTGTTCCGGAAAGAAAATTCATGCTAGCCAGTATGAAAAAAAGAAAATAAAAACTAGTTTTACAAGAAATTTTTCAGAAAAAATACTTTTTTACTTCAACCTGTTTAAAAACAGAACCATTGACATATTTGGCCTTCAGATATATAGATGAACATTCTGAAAGTCTATAGATGCATGTGATGCGTATTTTATCGTGAAAACATGAAAGTATACCAATACAAAAAGTAAAATACCATAAGAGTTGTGAAACTGTTCCCCTGTGTAACGAATAACGTCGTCGCTGACGAATTTGCTTTCTGTTGGACCTTGTACAAAATTGCAACAAGAAATTTGTTAAGAAAACTATGAAGTTAATTCTAGTAACATCTGGGGCATCATTATTGTATTTACGAAAGCATTTCATTTGTGAGAGACCCCACACGCGCCATCGCGCGACTACTAGCAAGCCATCCCCCGGATTTTAGTTCCGTCGGCTCGCCCTAATACGACCGAGAACATTCTCTATCTACGGAAAATTTTTTATTTGCGCCCTTTACTGCCACTTAGTGGCTGCACCCATCACCAAAATCGCTGATGTACGCTATACGGGCCAATATTTCCGCTGAAGCTGAGCAAAAGATGTATATGCATATGGTTTAGTGAAATCCAAGTTTCATCGAAGTGGACTACAAAGTTGTGCTCAGCTCGCAATAAGGGCATTGTACACAAAACTTCGTTTGATTAGATTAGATTAGATTTACTTTCATTCCAATTGATCCGTAGTGAGGAGGTCCTCCAGGATGTGGAACATGTCAGAAAAACAACAATACATGACAAATATTTACAACTAAAACAAATAAGCTAATGTACCATTCCATGAATGATCTTCATTTTTTAATGAACACTAAGAGTCATTTTACAAATACTAATGCACTGAATTTAAAATAAAAAAGTTTTTTATTTATTTATAAGGTAATAAACATGTAATACAACTACTGTAATACTAATTTACAATGAACACATTACTGCACTGAAATGGTGCAGAAGTTAGATTATACTTACACACACACACACACACACACACAAATTTTCAATGAACACATTACTGCACTGAAATTGTGCAGAAGTTATGTTGTACTTATATACAAATCAGTTGGTTTTACTAAGAAATTCATCAATGGAGTAGAAGGAGTTGGCCACCAATAAATCCTTTAGGCTTCTCTTAAACTGAATTTCATTGGTTGTTAAGCTTTTTATGGCTGCTGGCAAGTTATTGAAAATGTGTGTTCCTGAATAATGCACACCTTTTTGTACAAGACTAAGAGACTTTAAATCCTTGTGAAGATTGTTCTTATTTCTAGTATTGATTCCATGAATTGAGCTGTTGGTTTGAAAAAGTGATATATTTTTAATGACAAATTTCATTAAGGAATAAATATATTGTAAAGCAGTAGTTAGTATCCCTAGTTCCCTAAACAGGCTTCTGCAGGATGTTCTTGAGTTCACACCACATATAATTCTTACTGCACGTTTTTGTACCCGGAAAACTTTAGTTTGGCTTGATGAATCACCCCAAAAAATAATCCCATATGACATTATGGAATGAAAGTAAGCATAGTATGCCAGCTTTTTCATTTTTATATCCCCTATGTCTGACAAAATTCGCATTGCAAACAGAGATTTGTTAAGACGCTTCAGCAATTTTGTGGTGTGCTCCTCCCAGTTGAATTTATTATCAAGCTGTAATCCCAAGAATTTAACACTGTCCACTTCTTCTATCTTCTTGTCATCGTATGTTAGACATATACTCTTGGGACACCCCTTACAAGTTCTGAACTGCATGTAGTGTGTTTTTTCAAAGTTTAGTGACAAAGAATTGGCTAGGAACCAGTGATTAATGTCCACAAATATTTTATTGGCTGATCTTTCTAAGACTACACTTGATTTGCTATTTATTGCAATGTTTGTATCATCGGCAAACAGAACAAACTTGGCATCTGGTAATGTTACTGATGAAAGGTCATTGATATTGATGAAAGGTCATTGATATGCTGAAGTTTCTTTGCATGCGATCGAAAGTTTTCGTCCATCATTAGTCTCTAAACCAAAAACGAAGTGAGTGGAGGATACAAAGAACGGAGCTTAATTTTTTCATTGACATCACTCTGTATTTTTCTACCAGTTTCATACTCTCTTTTGACATAGGACATAAGTATAGTCCTGCGCAGTAGCTTTTAGTTACACTCGTCCAGTTCCATAGTTTTCGTATTCATATCGATGCCTTCTTTAGGGAATCGAGACTCCTGCTCACATCTAAAGATTGTCCGATGCTACTAGACTGTTATTATGGAATACAGTCGATTCCGAAATACCACAAGTCTTTGTCGTCATTTAATGCACAAAATTAATATTATTCCTTGTTTCTTCACTGTTGACAAGATCATCAAAACACTTCATTGCATTTGATACGTATAAGTACGTGGTATCACGTGACATTCCGCCAGTGCGGACGGTATTTGCTTCGTGATACGTTCTCCGTGTTAAAATGGACCGTTTACCAATTGTGGGATAGGTAGATATCTTGTTGATGTATGGCTATTGTGATCAAAATGCCCAACGGGCGTGTGCTATGTATGCTGCTCGGTATCCTGGACGACATCATCCAAGTGTCCGGACCGTACGCCGGATAGATACGTTATTTAAGGAAACAGGACGTGTTCAGCCACATTTGGAACGTCAACCACGACAACAAATGATGATGCCCAAGTAGGTGTTTTAGCTGCTGTCGCGGCTATTCGGCACATCAGTAGGAGACAAATTGAGCGAGGATCGGGAATCTCAAAAACGTCGTTGTTCAGAATGCTGCATCAACATCGACTGCACCCGTACCATATTTCTATGCACCAGGAATTGCATGGCGACGACGGTGAATGTAGTGTACAGTTCTGCCACTGGGCAGAGGAGAAATTACGGGACGATGACAGATTTTTTGCACGCGATCTATTTAGCGACGAAGCGTCATTCACCTGCAGCGGTAATGTAAACCGGCATAATATGCACTATTGGGCAACTGAAAACTCACGATGGCTGCGACAAGTGGAACATCAGCGAACTTAGCGGGTTAATGTACGGTGCGGCATTACGTGGGCACGGATAATTGGTCCCATTTTATCGATGGCAATCTAAATGGTGCAATGTATGCTGATTTCCTACGTAATGTTCTACCGATGTTACTACAAGATGTTTCACTGCATGACAGAATGGCGATGTACTTCCACCATGATGGATGTCCGGCACACAGCCCGCGTGCGGTTGAAGCGGTACTGAATAGCATATTTCATGACAGTTGGATTGGTCGTCGAAGCATGGTCCGCATGCTCACCAGATCTGACGTCCCCGGATTTCTTTCTGTGGGGAAAGTTGAAGGATATTTGCTGTCGTGATCCACCGACAACGCCTGACAACATGCGTCAGCGCATTGTCAATGCATGTGCGATCATTACGGAAGGCGAACTACTTGCTGTTGAGAGGAATGTCGTTACACGTATTGCCAAATGCATTGAGGGTGACGGACATCATTTTGAGCATTTATTGCATTAATGTGGTATTTAGAGGTAATCACGCTGTAACAATATGCGTTCTCAGAAATGATAAGTTCACAAAGGTACATGTATCACATTGGAACAACTGAAATAAAATCTTCAAACGTACCTACGTTCTGTATTTTAATTTAAAAAAACCTACCTGTTACCAACGGTTCGTCTAAAATTGTGAGCCATATGTTAAGTATTAGAGCGCCATCTATCACAAAGCGAAAAAAGTGGTCCAACTAAAACATTCATATTTCTTTACGTTCTACACGGATAAGTAATAAAAAATGTGGGTTCCTATTTACAAAAACGCAGCTGATATCTGTTTGTCCTATGGCAGCGCCATCTAGCGGGCCAACCATAGCGCCATCTGGTTTCCCCCTTGAAGCTAGACAAGTTTCGCTCTTTGTAGTTTTTTCGTTTGACGTTTATTTCGTGAGACATTTGGTCCGGTCACGATCAATGGACCACCCTGTGTACAATGACTAACGTTCCCTCACAGCTAGCTAAGATGCGAGGCGACGACCATGACTGTGGAAGACTAGAGCACAGTGCAACATATTGAGGTGAAATGCGAGCTGAGCCCTGATGCGACCTACTGAGTGACTGGGATTGAGAGAATGTGCGATTCAGACAGCTAGGTGGGTGGCGGCGGCGTATATGCACGGTGCGCAGGGGGTTATCGGCGCGTAACCTGGAGGCGTTTTTTCATTCTTACTTGTCATAGGCGCTCTTAGTTCAGCGCCTGCTATACAATGTATTCTATTGCCGACTGCTGTGCTGGCGAAGGAGTACACCAACACACAGACAATGTAGTCGTTCGTCCAATAACCGAATCATGTCGCAGCGATCTGCAATTTTGATGACATAAAGCTTTGTAATATGTATATTCTTTTTGAAAGCTACTGTGCTTTTCTTGGAACTCTGCGTTTTTTACTGCAAACATTTCTCCACATCTGTACAAATCTTTTTATATAAACTTGCCGGAATATTTAAATAGTTGCTCGTAACAAGTCCATTACGTTGCCAACACAGCTCGTAACTTAACAAGGAGTCTGAACAACTCTCTGCCATAGTTGACGCCAACATACCAGCAAAGACTGCAATGTTTCAGAAGTAACTTTTAAAGATGTGACACTGATATTAAAACGTAAACTTTGATAATCATTTTCTCGTGCATTAAAAACTCGAAATTCATGCGTTATTGCAGAATATGATTTGTGTTAAATTTTTACAGTTATTAATTTAACCAAGTGTGTTTTAAATGAAATAAGAATCCCTAGGTGGCTAACATATACGGATATATTGTAATCAGATGTATTTTGAATAGATACAAAAGGCTCAGAATGAACTTCACATAGAACAAAGGAATGCGACTAACTATAAAAAAAATAGGTATACAACGACCTGCATTCCAGTAACTGATATGTTAGCGAATTTACACAAAATAGTACAATAATTTCAGTTGCGAAAACGGGTATCGATGGATGCAGTAAAAATTACACGGCATCAACGGTGGGTCTTTATATATAACACTTCTAAATTAAAAGGCTTTACTGTTACCTTAGTACTAGAAATGATTAAATTTTGTACGTAATTCTTTTGATTGTGTCCATATGTAATTAAAATATATTGTTAGGGTGATGTGTACTTGGCAAAAGGCCGGGAGATACGGGAAGATTTCCATTAGATTACATCATGGTCAGACAGAGATTCCGAAATCAGATACTGGATTGTAAGGCGTACCCAGGAGCAGATATAGACTCAGATCACAATACAGTAGTGATGAAGAGTAGGCTGAAGTTCAAGATATTAGTCAGGAAGAATCAATACGCAAAGAAGTGGGATACGGAAGTACTAAGGAATGACGAGATACGTTTGAAGTTCTCTAACGCTATAGATACAGCAATAAGGAATAGCGCAGTAGGCAGTACAGTTGAAGAGGAATGGACATCTCTAAAAAGGGTCATCACAGAAGTTGGGAAGGAAAACATAGGTACAAAGAAGGTAGCTGCGAAGAAACCATGGGTAACAGAAGAAATACTTCAGTTGATTGATGAAAGGAGGAAGTACAAACACGTTCCAGGAAAATCAGGAATACAGAAATACAAGTCGCTGAGGAATGAAATAAATAGGAAGTGCAGGGAAGCTAAGACGAAATGGCTGCAGGAAAAATGTGAAGACTTCGAAAAAGATATGATTGTCGGAAGGACAGACTCAGCATACAGGAAAGTCAAAACAACCTTTGGTGACATTAAAAGCAACGGTGGTAACATTAAGAGTGCAACGGGAATTCCACTGTTAAATGCAGAGGAGAGAGCAGATAGGTGGAAAGAATACATTGAAAGCCTCTATGAGGGTGAAGATTTGTCTGATGTGATAGAAGAAGAAACAGGAGTCGATTTAGAAGAGATAGGGGATCCAGTATTAGAATTGGAATTTATAAGAGCTTTGGAGGACTTACGGTCAAATAAGGCAGAATGGATAGATAACATTCCATCAGAATTTCTAAAATCATTGGGGGAAGTGGCAACAAAACGACTATTCACGTTGGTGTGTAGAATATATGAGTCTGGTGATATACCATCTGACTTTCGGAAAAGCATCATCCACACAATTCCGAAGACGGAAAGAACTGACAAGTGCGAGAATTATCGCACAATCAGCTTAACAGCTCATGCATCGAAGCTGCTTACAAGAATAATATACAGAAGAATAGAAAAGAAAATTGAGAATGCGCTAAGTGACGATCAGTTTGGCTTTAGGAAAAGTATAGGGACGAGAGGGGCAATTCTGACGTTACGGCTAATAATGGAAGCAAGGCTAAAGAAAAATCAAGACACTTTCATAGGATTTGTCGACCTGGAAAAAGCGTTCGACAATATAAAATGGTGCAAGCTGTTCGAGATTCTGCAAAAAGTAGGGGTAAGCTATAGGGAGAGACGGGTCATATAAAATATGTACAACAACCAAGAGGGAATAATAAGAGTGGACGATCAAGAACAAAGTGCTCGTATTAGGAAGGGTGTAAGACAAGGCTGTAGCCTTTCGCCCCTACTCTTCAATGTGTACATCGAGGAAGCAATGATGGAAATAAAAGAAAGGTTCAGGAGTGGAATTAAAATACAAGGTGAAAGGATATCAATGATACGATTCGCTGATGACATTGCTATCCTGAGTGAAAGTGAAAAGGATTAAATGATCTGCTGAACGGAATGAACAGTCTAATGAGTACACAGTATGGTTTGAGAGTAAATCGGAGAAAGACGAAGGTAATGAGAAGTAGTAGAAATGAGAACAGCGAGAAACTTAACATCAGGATTGATGGTCACGAAGTCAGTGAAGTTAAGGAATTCTGCTACCTAGGCAGTAAAATAACCAATGACGGACGGAGCAAGGCGGACATCAAAAGCAGACTCGCTGTGGCAAAAAAGGCATTTCTGGCCAAGAGAAGTCTACTAATATCAAATACCGGCCTTAAATTGAGGAAGAAATTTCTGAGGATGTACGTCTGGAGTACAGCATTGTATGCTAGTGAAACATGGACTGTGGGAAAACCGGAACAGAAGAGAATCGAAGCGTTTGAGATGTGGTGCTATAGACGAATGTTGAAAATTAGGTGGACTGATAAGGTAAGGAATGAGGAGGTTCTACGCAGAATCAGAGAGAAAAGGAATATGTGGAAAACACTGATAAGGAGAAGGGACAGGATGATAGGACATGTGCTAAGACATGAGGGAATGACTTTCATGGTACTAGATGGAGCTGTAGAGGGCAAAAAGTGTAGAGGAAGACAGAGATTGGAATACGTCAAGCAAATAATTGAGGACGTAGGTTGCAAGTGCTACTCTGAGATGAAGAGGTTAGCACAGGAAAGGAATCCGTGGCGGGCCGCATCAAACCAGTCAGTAGACTGATGACCAAAAAAAAAAAATTCTTTCCATCTTTGAATTGCCTGTTTTGAAAGCTATATTTATGCCTGGTGAGGTGAGGAGTAAACGAAGTGTTCATTATGAAATCATATTCTTTACGATTTTCATATATAACCTACGATCGTAAGACTATGTTATCTCAGTAATACCAATGTAATTATTGCTGTATTTTTCTTTTCCTTTTTATTCATTTAATGTTGTATTGTTATTAATATTAGATAATTTTAATATAGTTTCAGTTGATAATTTCAATATACTTCTAGCTCTAAAGTTTTATTTCTGCTTATTTATTCACATCCTGTTTCTATTGCATGAAACTGTGCTGACAGCTCATGTGTTAGTTACTGGCAGTTCAGGTAGGTATGACTGAGTCTCATAAAGCTGACAACATACCTCAGCTGACAGTTATTTTCTGTTGTTTTTATCACCAATATCATCCTGACACATAGAATATGTTATTTCTTCGCCTCGCACTCAAAATAACAAATATTTTCAGCAAGTCATATTTACATGTAACTTGCTAACCGGTTCGTAGCCCCTGTCCTGTCCATGCCTTGGCAATATTACCTGCCTACCGCCAGGCACATCAGACGACTGAACTACATCCACATCACCTGCTACAGTGCAGTGGGGCACAAATCACAACTGACACGACGGCTATAATGTGCGAGTCACGGAGAGCAACTCTCGCGCGGTCCATAGAAGTTTCATGTATTGTATTGTATACTGTCCACCTATCAGGTTAGCCGAGAGCGCTAATACGCTGCTTTCTGGACTCGGGTAGGCCTGCCGGCCCCAGATCGACGTCGGCCGGTGTGCCGGGCAGCTTGGATGTGAAACTACCTGGCAGATTAAAACAATGTGCCGGACCGAGACTCGAACTCGGGACCTTTGCCTTTTGCGGGGAAGTGCTCTACCAACTGAGCTACACAAGTACGACTCACACCCAGTCCTCACAGCTCGTCTCCTACCTTCCAAACTTTACAGAAGCTCTCCTGGCAGAACAAGAGCTGTGAGGAGGGGGCGTGAATCGTGCTTGGGTAGCTCAGTTGGTACAGTACTTGCCCGCGAAAGGCAAAGGTCCCGAGTTCGAGTCTCGGTCCGGCACGCAGTTTTAATCTGCCAGGAAGTTTCATACCAGCGCACACTCCACTGCAGAGTGAAAATCTCATTCTGGAGCCTGGATGTGGATTTTACGCGGTTTTTCACAGTTCGCTAGGTGAATACAGGGCTGGCCCCCACAATCCGCCTCAGTTACACGACTAGTAAACATCTGAACACGTTCACGCTATTCCATGGATTACACTATACACAGACGGCTGGGGTACACTAATTCCATCCTGGGGGTACGGGGTGGCGGCAGGAAGGGCATCTGGCCACCCCATAAAATTAACATTGCCAAATCCGATCCTAATTATGGCGACCCTGTGAGACCACAGGACAAGGCACCAGCAAAAGAAGTAATGTACATTGTGCGTTAAACTGGGGACCTGCAAACGATGGAGAGGCTTCGTCCCGCCGTTGCTCTCAATGGTTCACAACCTCACAAAAGGGCACAGTAGTCCACCCACCCCACCGCGGCCCTACACCGAACTTAGGGTTATTGTGCGGTTCGGCCCCCAGTGGAGAACCACGCCCCCCTCCCCCCCCCCCCTCAGCGCTCCACCGGGAACGTCTCACACCGCACGAGTATAACCCAAAATGTTCGCGTGGTTGAAACACGTATGTATGCAGGGTATTCATTACCGGCGATGGCGAGCCATGAGAGAATCTCTGACCAGAGAGTTATTTATCGTTGCTAGTCTGCGCTTGACTGCGCGAGAGTTCAGTTGCGTTGCATGTAGGGAGTCAGTAAGTTCGGTTGCGAATGAGAGTGAGTCGCGAGTGGTACGTAGCGAGTCGCGAGAGCATGTAGTACAGCTGCGAGTTAGCTGTTGTGTGGGCGTCGAGATGGGACTCTGGTCAAGATTCAGGACGAGGTATATTGATAAACAAGGTAATGAAGCAGCATTGCGCTCAGCTGATAATGTATTGTAATTGTAATTAATTTGTTCAAGAAATGCCCCAATAATAATTCTGTTTTCAAACCAAGCATTTTAACAAAACAAACATTTTATTGAAAGAAAATTTCCCATGCATTTCCTTTGCTTTTCCTCCAAGAATCAATTTATCACGCTGGTTATTGCACAGGGCCTAAGGTTAGCGCAGCTGGCCTTATAAAATTTATCGGGTTTAGCATAACGTTAATTTTGTGGGGACTTAACATTTTTGCACATTTTTATTATCATTGACTTTTATTACTGTGGCAAGCTAACATATGGGATTATTTGCATTTTTTATTCAATTCATATCATTTAAAAATAATTACGGGGAGGTTACACTTGGCTCTATGTCGATTGACATTTAAAATATTTTCTTTTACATTTTTTGTGGGGAGGTTACATGGTATAGCAATTATGGTGTACGCATACGTGGAGAGTGTTTGCGCAGCAATCGCCGAAACAGTGTAACTGAGGCGGAATAAGGTAACCAGCCAGCATTCGCCGATGTAGATGGAAAACCGCCTTAAAACCACCCACAGGCTTACCGGCACACCGCACCTCGACACTAATCCGCTGGGCGGCTTCGTGCCGGGGACCGGCACGCCTTCCCTCTCAGGAAGCAGCGCGTTACATCGCGCCGCTACCCGAGCGGGCGTTTTCATGTATACTCCTAGACCGCAAGGGGGCGCACCAAGAGCTTCTGAAAGACAGGTACGTGGCTGGGCAGCAGCAAGGTGTTGCTGGCCCCCTCAAAAGACCACGCCTACCCCCGGTCACGAGTCACAAGCGGGCAACACGTCTCTTTCTGGGGAACAGCTGCTTAAGGGGCTCCGGAACGCCCTATACTTGCAATGTTAAAATAACGCTTATAAATTACATCTTTCCTCACAAAGTATTTGAGGTAGGAAGTTGAACTTTTTACAGGTTATTTATTGGAATATGGGCTACAACTTAACACAGGGATTTTACAAAATTTTAGTTCAGTTATTAAAGATGTTTTTTTTCAATTGTAATGAAAATTCACAACATTTTTTGCAATTTTTTATTTATATATTCAAAAATATACAGTTTTTTGGAAAAAGGCTGTGTTAAATTATGCAGAAGGTACTGTGTAACATTTACTGAAAGTTTGAAACAAATATGTTTGGAAGATCCTTAGAAAACATGTAATTAGTATGAGAAAATAAAAGTTTTGGGAATCGAGCGACAAAGATTGGAT